>NC_045755.1:14062952-14079587 GCF_008692095.1 Etheostoma spectabile | reverse complement strand
GTGTGTGTGTGTGTGTGTTGGGGGGGGGGGACAGTGCTTATTATTCCATTACAAAAACTGTAGCCACTGTCCTGTTTGTACATTTTCTGAAGCCAAATCCAAGTTTCCCCATTTTACTTTTAGCAGTGCTGTCTATCGTATTGGTCAAGCAAATGTAATAACGGTGGCCACACAGCAAAACTGTGCAGAAGAAAAATATTAAAGCCTTTTGAAATATTGGCTTTGAATATTTTGTGTATCCTTTGTAAAAGTGTGTGTTCCTGTAGGCTCCCATCACTCAGACCCAGAACTACATAACAATTAGAAAAGGATAGGATTGGATAGTTTAGGTTAAGGAAAAGTTCAGGTTATGGGTTATTAAGTTTCTGTTCTGGAAAATTGCAGTACGGCTCCACCTCACTGGCAAAATCTCTTTAAAGCTGTGTACGTTCATGTCCCAGTAATGCTTGTTACTAACTGAGCTCCGGAGAGCTTGCTCCCTGGAGTTCTTATGTTTTCTCGCCTCGCCGTTTTCCTTGGATTGGGGTGGCATCTAAATCGTGGTTTCAGCTGCTGCCGGGGTCCTGCTTGATGCCTTGCTATGCTCTGCAATGCAACAACTATTATTTGTAGTCATAGTTCTATTATGTTTATTGTTAATATAATTGCCCCTGTTTCTCATACCATCTGACCTACTCTATCTGTAAAGTGCTGAGATAACTCCTGTTGTGATTTGATGTATAAAGAATGAATTGAAAGCATGGTGAGCCCGGGTAAGATCCGCATGGTAGAAGACGGGAATATATTGTAGCGTATTGACTCACACTCTCTTGTAATGAGGCTCTGGAAATCGATGGTGACGGCTACCCACATGGGCTGGCCGTCTGCCTCAGGCCGGAAGCCCCACACGCTGACGTTCATGGCCTTGGTCCCCGGCTCGGATGCCAGGCCTGCAAAGAAGAAAGGCTGCACTGTGAAGTTGTATGACTTCCAGCACTGGCCCTCGTCTGTGGAGAACCTGGTGATGGGAAATTTGAGCACAAGTAGAATAGAATAATATAAGAAAATTCTGCCCTCCATTGCCAAATACTACTATTGTTCAATTGTGCATGAAGTAAAAATATCTGCTTAGTACTTAATAGTCTTGACTTGTCCTTCCCGCTGGGCCTCCACAGCCACAATGAGACCTCCAGAGTCCAATATGCTGTAATGGTGAGGACCCTTCAGTGTCCCCCTCCAGTTATAACCCCCATCCGAGGAGACAAACACATCTGGATGCTGCGACGATGAAAGAGAGTCACCCACAGTACCTGGAGAAGAGAGGAGATCATCTAGATAAATCTTTAAACCGTCATTACATTAGATTTAAGTACAGTATATATCCTAACTTTGACATCATTTGTTCTGTGTATCAAAAGTAGATGTGGGTACATTGCTGTTCAATTACCATGAGCGATAACCAGACCAATTGCAGTTGGCTCAGACAGCGGCAGCATGGGAATGATGCTGTTTTTGCGACTGTGCTCTCCATGAATATGAAGGTTGCACTGTTGAAAAACACACACATATGAGCACTGACGACCTTGTAGAGTACAATGTTAACATGCACATGCAGACTGGGATGGGATTTTTCTACACATAACATACATTCTTCACTTGCTCGCCACATTCCACGTTGTCAGGTTTGTTAAGTTGCCTCCACGCCCCACCTCTATTAAAGGAAATGACTGATCTTATACGGCCATCTGCAACAAAACACATCATTAAAGTCATACTGCAGTAGTTTATCACACTGAAAAGGTGAACAAAATGGCTGGTTGACAAGTTAGCTGTGTGGAAATAAAGACAAGCCATTTTCAATGTAAGGGATGTAGTTAAAAAGATTCATAGATGGATACACCAGTTGATGTTTCATCAATCTGTAATGGACATCTAACTTTGTTTTGCCAACACAGAGTTAAAGGATACTGTAAGCCTGGCATTTTTCTATTTATCATTGTCAGAAAATTACCTTAGAAGTCAGAAACAAACAATTTGTAAATATTTCAAAATGTCTTGCAAATAGTTTCATTTAAAAAAAGACTTTCTAAAACAGCTGTCCACTGTAGATTTTAGACTCAAACATGAGTATAGGTGCATTTGTTAAGGACTCATAATTTCCAGGGTAGGTGTATGTGGGATTGACTTGAAATGAACTACAAGGCCCATGCTCATCATAATGAAGGGACAACAATGTGGCACCATTATGTGTTTTTAATAGTTTTGAGTCAACACAATAACAGCAATAAATAAAGAAAATTAGCCAAACGTGCTCAAATTACACACAAGACCCCTACCCTTGTCTAGTTTATTAGTGAGGTAGACTCCTCTCAGTGACGTTATGTTGGTGAAATCGCTCTTCCTCTGCCCATCAAACAGGTGGCGCTCCAGTGATTTGGAGAACAGGATGCCGCGGTCATCTGATGTGTACATGGTTCCAAAGTAGGTGTCTGTATTTAAACAGAAGAAAGTGGAGGATTTAATGATGTTATAAATAAGATGTAAATCACCGTCAAAGAGATTCAGCACCTGCGGACAAGTTATGCCATGCTGGCACAAACCTTTCAACATCAGCATAACAACAAAAAGTCATCATCAATTTTTATTTTTGCGTGTGAAGCACACACACACACACACACACACACACACACACACACACAGATACAGATGTGTCAGCAAATGCACCTTTATTCATCTTTGAGCTTTGAAGTCATGAAGGACAAGTTCAGCTGAGGGAGGGGATTGATGTGGTGTGTGTGTGTGTGTGTGTGTGTGTGTGTGTGTGTGTGTGTGTGTGTGTGTGTGTGTGTGTGTGTGTGTGTGTGTGTGTGTGTGTGTGTGTGCTGGTGTTACACCCTGATCCCAAGATATGTTTGTCAGCTTTTGCAGTGTAAACTAATTCCTCCTCCCTCTAGCCAACAAAAGATAAAACCCCTCTGCCCCCATATCTCCCCTATTTATCTCAGCAGTACTAAAGTCTCATCACCTAACCCATACAGCACTAAGTAGAACACTGGCCAGATAGAAAAAAATAGTAATAATAATGTGAGAGGAAACAGAAAGAGACCTGAATGAGAAAGCGACACTGAGGGGGGGGGAGGGAGAAAGAGAAAGGAAGAAAGACTGGGCAGCTAGACTTGCATGCACTCTCAGTATGATGGAATGATTTGTCAGCAACACCAAGAACTTGTGAAACCAGTCCTCATTTTTTTACCGTTAAGCTTTTCCATTACAACAAAAGGGGCTGAGCGACCTATGAACAGTGTCATGCTGTCTTCATAACATAGGCATATTTGCGAATATGTGTCAAGCATGTTTTTAAAGGTAGTTCTCTCACGTGTGTGTATGTGTTTTCTGATTAGCGCGTGTGTTTTTGTCGGTTACCTCCTGGGTTGTCCACATGCATGAAGAGCATATCTTCATCTCCATCCAGGATGGAGTAAAACTGCAAACACACACATAATTTGAGTGAGACGTGGTTGAAAAAAAAAATCTGGGATTGCAAAAAAAACAACCAAATGCGATGACTAATTTAATCTTTGCCATAAACCTTGTCTAATCGTCGTGAGAGAGAGTGCGTGTTTGGGCTGTCAACAAGGAGTGCATGTGGGTTGGTGTTTTGCCAGAGAAGACGTGCCTTCAGTTGGTGTTGAAATAGGAAATGCTGGCAACAATATTTTAACTTAAGGCAAACCAAAAAGCAACCAGTCATAACGGTTTCAAACTTTCCCAACACCCAAGTCTGACTTAAAGTGAAGAGAAACATGTGACAAAGGGCATAATTACATTAACATCTGAACATTTCCATCCTGTGGTATGGTAGGTTTCAAATATTTGGATACTAAAGAACAAAAAGTTGTAAAGTAAAAAAAGTTGCTTTATAGCAGCTGCAGAAGAACCTTGCCTGAATAAATTAGTCTAAAATTGGCAACATTTGGATTCAAAATCAGGATCTATAATCAGATCAAAGGAGTTACCAAGAATCTGACCAGGAATGTAATGTCAGCTTTAGTTATTTGACGGTTTTTGATCCTCTGTGCTTCATCAATACCAAACAAGCAATGCGATTTGTTGCTATTTGATACCAAGCCCTACATACGACAACCGAGCTTGGAAATGAAAAGATCACAATTTGGAACTTGCAAAATCAAATTTTTGTCACTTATTTCAACACTTTTTTCTATTCATGGTCAATAAACCTCCTTTATATGATATTATAATACCTTTCTGAGTTTAAACAAAGCAGATATTCTGAATTTTAAAACAGCTTTCTCACCTGCTCGGTGGAGGCGGAGGGGAGCAGCGCTCGGCTAAAGGTCTCTCCTTGGTCCGAGGAGAAGTACATGACACGAGGGGATCTCTGGGAGCAGAATGACGCGTCACCGGGTTATTATTGCTTGATTTTATCATTTCGATGCATTAGTGAAAGACATTTGATTTGATTTGACTACATGCGTTCAAAGAAGAGGCTTTGTATTCACACATCTTACCAAATCCTCCATCACAGAGAAGAAGAGAAAGGCACCGATGTAGCCAAAACTGTAGATGTCCTCGTGGATTGTGGTGAAGGTCTTCCCCAGATCTGTTGTCCTCTTCAGCAGTAAATCCCCCCTCTCATCTGCCTCAACTGTGGCGACAAGAAGAAAGACTTGGTGACAGGAATACAAGATACTCAGGACTCTTATTTTATTTGTAAGATGGAGTGTGGATGGAAAGCAAAATCCATATTAGTCAATCCAGATCATCCTCTTGTTTGAGATGACATTTTATTTTATTTATTCCAAGTGTAATGAATGTGCTTTATTCAATTACACCATGAATTGTTGTTGGATCCCACAACAATATCTTATTCTAGTCTCTTGTCATTTTTGTTTTTGTTTTTGTATTTAATATGGTGTGTACAGCAATTACACTTTTACTACATACACACTTCCATACATTGTTTTAATGCTGGCTTACTGCAGGAAGGATTTCCTCTTGGGACAATGAAGATCTAAAGTGAACAGCAAACAACCATACAATAGTGTTTCTTTTTTTTTTTTTTGATTAGATTTGATTGCACTTTAATGTCAGATTTCTCTGAATGTTTGTCTTGCAAGGTAAATACTTTGAAGTCACATATGAATCCTTCAGATCATATAACTGGTCACTTTTTTATACTCTGTAGTCTGACAACTTTTTTTAAGCTTTTGGTATCATGTACGATAAGTGCATTTCATATAGCTTCTTACCTGTGTCTGTTCGACTGTAGCTAAAAAACAAATTAATGCCGGCCCCCCTGATGGAAAGAGGAAGTTCAGAAATGTCGCAAACACCAAAAGAAAATGTCACAATAATTTGTATATGAACTGTTTTCACAGATTACATTTCTTCTCCAGAAAAACACACACTGCATATTGTATTGCATACACGCATTCAAAGAAACAGCTTTACAAAATACAAAGTATAAGTTCTTCTAACATATGGTTTCATTTAGACATTGGGTGTGTGGGTTTTCTGTGTTTATTCTCACCATGAGAAAGAATGCACTCCATTGTGAACTTTTGTCCATTTGGCGCCAAAGTCCAGAGAGAGCCACAGACTGCCCTGCAAGTCAGGAAGGTATGTTTACCTTTACTTCCAAGGTTTGTACTTGATGTCTTTCTGTGGGGGCATAACGCTACATGCCATATGTGTGTAAATGTGTGTACATTTTATCCAAGAATATATAACAAGGGAGGGAGACCACTGTGAGCTTGTGAAGTCAAAGAGAAAACAACTTTTCAAGCAGTGTGACTCACATCAATGCTGAGGGCCACGAGGTAGTCAGGGTTGAGGAAGTGGTACGTGATTGGCTGAGCCAGGTGGAAGGGCAGTTGGATGAACTTAAAGTTTGCACCGGCATCCGTGGAGGTGAAGATGACCCCCCCTGGGTGGTCCACCACCGGTATATCCGCTGTCAGTATCACCTGTCAATGTGAATAAATTAAAAGAACACATGAGATGCAAAGTTGATTATCGTTTACCATGGCTGGGAATCACCTGTGGCCTCACGATGCAATATCATCACGAAACTTATGTCACGACACAATATCATTGGGATTTTAAACAGTATGGCAATATTCTTTTCCAACTTCAAATTTTTACTATGTTGTCAAAAGGAAACTTTTTCAATATCTGTTTTATCTAAAAAGATACATTTATCTGTTTGTTCATCTCACTTCTTCAATTTCATTGCTGCGAAATGGGACTACCAAGCAGACAAACTGACCAACACATATATCGTAATGGATTGATTCCTGGCATTTGTGCATTGATGCAGTATTGACACAGAAAATATAGAGCACAGCTGTATCAATTCCCCCCCCCCTCCCCCAACCCTACCATTTACTGAACATGAGCTAAAAAGAAGGAAACCTAAAAATCACTTTGCTTACTAATGCATATTTTGATTTGCAAAAAGCGGGTTTTTTTCTGGCTCTGTGCAGAATTCCTGATACCAGCCTGCATCTCAGAGAAAATATCTTTTTACGTGTCTGAACTCCGCTTAACCCAAACAATTGTATCTCCTATCTCCCCTAGCTCCCAAATAAACAAAAACAAAAAAGCGTAAAAATTGTGAATATCCCCCCCACTTCTCCTGAGCTTGATCTTGCTCTGCTCAGCTCTGTTTCAAGATTGTGTTTTATGACGGTGTTGCTGCGGCACAAATGTCTACACATCAATGCATTTCTGTGGGTGTATTTTTGAATATTTGATGTCAGCCCACAACCCTGTGAGGACAAGAGAAAAAACAGTGGTTTGACAGTGAAGATGTGGCACAAAATGATTAAACAGCGTACAAGATGTCTTAACCCTTTTTGTGAGGCAACATCACATACTCCTCCCCAAGTGGCAGCACAGTTCTCCAACTAAAACTCTCAACTGCTCACTCACTACACATGCTACACACAGTACACACAGTACACCCTACTGTTGACTCACAGAGCTCCTTGGTCCAACACTGACTCCAAACTCCTCCCTTATGAAGGTGTTGTTGATCCGATGGGAAATGTCATGGAATGATTTTGCATAATCCGTGCTGAGAGGAAAGAAAGACAAGATTTCGCTGTGTGTTTAAGTTCTCTTTAGGGTGTTGCTGCTCATGTATTTCCCTGTATTATATCAGATACCAACTCACCTTCGATAAAGTCTTGAGGAGCCCCCTTCTAGGAAAGTATCTATTGGAGCACTAAATGTTGACAGCACGAGGACAACCTAAGGAATGCAGTATTGTGGTTAAAAGTTTGACCAAAAAAAGGAAATCTAGTTAATTACAAAGATTTATTAAGTTATCATTTTAATTGGCGTGTGACCTACTGTTTTTCAATTCTAAGCATGAGGGAGCTTCAGATATATTGTTTAAAAAATACATATTTTTAGACTCTATTTTTCAAATAATGGTAGGCTAAAAAACAAATAAATAAAATGTTTTAGAATACAGAAACTGCATGCAGTTCCACAGATTAGATGAACAGTATGAAGTCTAATGTTTCTCAAAAGAGACATGCATACAGCATGTTGTGTTAATGAGAGTGATCTGACATTGTGGTACTGTAATACTTAGATACTCACCCCTGTACCATCGCCCACCCACGTGAGAATTACATGGGAGCCATCATCACCGTTAAACCCTGTCTAAGAGAAAGAGAGAAGAGATACTCACACGTTTAAAGTTTACTAAACAACAAAACTAAATTCCTCTAATTCGTAATGTTCATTTCCTGTGCTTGCCAAAATGTTAATGGACTGATAAATATGACAAAAAAAGTTCAATCATAACCATAGTGGATCATCAGTTTGCACAGTTTGCATTTAGTATCATGCTTAAAATCATTTTGATGTCATAGTTCCATTTATTTCTATTACAGTTTCACCTAAGACAAATCTTACCTTGAATATTCTGAAAAAGCAGATACGCAAGACACATATCACTTCCTCTATTAGTTTATCTGTGTTCTGAAATGCATCTTTCATGCTTAATGAAACTTGTTGCAAATGTATAGATTGCGTGCCCGATGGATATTGCTTCACTACATCTTCTCTCATAACTCAAACACACCTTACCTCATGCGTATTGTCATCCAGAACCTTGTGCTCGACGGGGGTGAGGGGGGTCCGGCAGGAGGTGAAAGGAGGACCGTGAAAAGGCCTGGGGGTGCCGGAGGAGCTGCTCATATCCCTCTTGGGTCTTGCGCGCGCTTGGCCCTGACTCTCATCCTGCTGAGGCCGGCGGAAGGTCACCGTCCTCCCCCTGCGGCTGCTGCCTTCAGCACCCAGAAGAAGGACGCACACCCCACCGAGGACCACAAGTCTCCAGATCATATCCGATGCTAAAGTAAGGGGATCTCACTAAAAAATAAGAGTACCAGAGTCCGAGATGCCAGGCGATACTGACTTGGTTATTAGTGTTGCGCTTCAAAAGCAAGTGGGGGTGGGACGTGTTTGGACGGCCGGGTAGCTACTTAACATAAAAAGTGCTGTGTGAAGTGGTGTGTCCGCCACCAGCAGGTGTTTCTGCCCGCATCAAGGTGGCCTGCTGCTGGGAGGATTTACATTTCAAGTGTATTTGATGGGAACGCACCATGTGGCCATTTGCAACCAATGCAAAAAAAAAAATTAAAATGTGGGAATCGGTGTGACTCGTGGTGAGAGGTTAACGTGTGATTCGTATGTTACATAAAAAGAGAAGGGGGGTTCTGACAGTGAAGGCGTACGCGCAGCATCTCAAAGAGAGTTTTCTTCCCTGGCTGTATTTGTAGTTGGCACAACTGAACGCAAGAGGACGTCATGGATTCAGCTGGCTGACTGTCAGTCAGGTGCCTCAGGACAGGGTTTGTGCATTTACGCATCGTTATTATTCCTGTAGCAAGTAATAATATATTTTAAAGCAATGTTTGGAAGTAAAAACGAACAAGTAGCCGTTGTTACATGTGTGTTTGAAGCCACTCCTTATAAAAAAAACCTGAAGAAACCATGTAGGGATATGATATGATATGAAGCAAAGCTGTTTTGCCTTGTGACCATTTATTCACCATACTATCATGGGACATTATTCAGCGTATTGTCAAGTTGTTTACACAATAGTAGGTGGTGGTGAGGTATTAAAACATGTTATTGTCCTTATAGAGCAGGATGAAGACTTCAGCACACCACAGCAAGAAAAAGCCAGGCTCACCTGAGATTTATGTTTTTGACCCCTTAAACTGGAATAATGTTTCTTTGTCCTTTAGCTCATGTTAATACTTTACATTTCACAAATTAGAATACTATCTAGGTGTTTAATTTCTGAAATGAGGCATAAGATCCAATTGGAGACAATCATATAAGAATAACCTATATCGGTTATAATGGTTACACGCTATTTAAGATAAGGTCAAACCACACGTCAAATGAAAATAGGTCAAATCAGGCAAGCAGAAAGACTTTGTGAGAACTTGTGGTGCAATATTTCAAAGCATTAAGCATAATGGCCTTGTAATGACTCACATCTGATGACTCCGTGGGTGTGTGTATGTGTGAAACTCCACCACTGTAACCATCACTGTAACCCCTGATAGAGAAAAAGCTTTAAAGCATGCTGAAACACTCCCTTGCCCTGGGGCAGAGGGAAAACTATGAGGACTAAGAACCACTACAGAGGGCTTGGTCCTCCTTTTGAATTGCTAAAAATGTTACAGCTTTTAGAAAAATACAGGAGACACATGTGTATTCCAAATAACGAAGGGATTTATTTACGAATGAAACAAATTAATCAAACAAATGGGTAGCAGAAATCTTCAAATTCAGTAGTGTGGGGACTGAATGAGTGGAAGTGGCCTGCTTAGGTCTTGTGTTGTAAAAAATGAGACATTGGAACGAAAAACCACAACACAGAGGTGTGTGGGGATATGGGATTGTGTATACTGGACAGGCTGCTGCTATGGCCTTAGCGCATGAGGCCCTGCTGACTAACACTGCCCTGCAGGCCGACAGAAAACAGAGCTACAGCAGGGCAAACCAAGCAGAGGGACTGCCAATAAAGGCAACTACAAACAGCAGATTGTGTCTTATTGGAGTGGTGATGGCGTAGTGGACATGAAACATGCCTTTGGTGTGGGAGACCTGGTTTAGTATCCCACTGCGATACATCAACCAATACATTTGTGCCCCTGAGCAAGACACTTAACTCCTAGTTGCTCCAGAGGCGTGCAACCTCTGACTTACTATACAGTATGGTAATTGTAAGTTGCTTTGGATAAAAGCATCAGCTAAATGACATGTAATGTAAAGTGATAATGTATTGTCATTTTGTTAGGAAAACGCGTTGCTATTAATACACTGGGCAGATATGAAGCATTCCTTTGGATAGTGGTTCTGGCTATGTGACGATAAAGTGGGGAATTACAAATATTTTTGCCGATTTAAATCATTCAGTCCAAAGATTCATAGTCGCTGACTAAACCAGTTTTTTAATGTTTGTCTAAGCTAAGTACATTGGTCTATTTCAGAGGCCAAAAACAACATATCTACTGGCTTAATGCATTATTAGAAAAGGTGACCAGACAAATCCATTCATTCAGCTTGAGCTGGAAGAGGTATATAGATGATGTTTTCTTTAAGAAGACAGGCCAGAGACTATCTTGTAGGAATTCCACAACTTTACACTTCACGCTGATCTGCAAATCTAATGTGGACCTCTCCTGCCAAACAATCGTCTCTTGCTTGAAAGGGTTAGGGTTAGTTATATAGAGAATTAGATTAAAACTGGGAGTAAATAGTATACATTGATAAAGTAAAGACTAAACAGTTCAAGTGACTCACTTAAAGAAATGAACATCATGAAATGGTTAGCTTAAAGCTGTAGTGTGTAGTTTCTGCCGCCCCCATGACAACAACATGTCAATACTGTCGGCACGTCCGCATGATACAAGCCTTACGTGATTGCGCACGTGCCCCCACTCCTCCTCAATGTAGTTGCTAGTAGCCAAGGAAGACACAGAGGATTAAAAAAAACACGATGGACTCTTCAGAAGAGGTAATAGGCTCTGTGCACAAGTGTCAGTGGTGGAGAAAGTATGGAATCTAAGTACTTAAGTAAAAGAACAAATGACCAGAGACATATTTACTTTAGTAAAAGTGGTACCTGATTTTAAATGTACTTTAAGTACATGCAACATATTGTAATAAATATTCAGGTTTTTACCTTACACCATCTGTTGTTGCTTTACACTTTGGTTTAGCAGAAAGCACAGCCATCTTATAAATAGGACCTGTTGTGTTATGCAGTTTTACAGTTAGAAATTAAATATAGTTAGAAAATATCAGCTCTACAGTGTAAGCTTACCAAAGTTCTGGGCTTGTGGCATTGTTGTTCTCCTTCAGTACAGCTTAGCACAGGCGGGACCACTGGCACCTTCAGCTGAGGTTACTGGAACAGCAAAGCGACACAGTGGTTGCATAATTCTGCTCCAGCAACATGTGCAGCTGTGATGAAACAGCTCCACAGGACTGGAATCTTTCAGTACCACCTGCATTAGTAAAATGTCACAGTAAATACTTATTAATCTTAGCTTGGTCACTGTTGTAACTGGTAACTGTTTCTTCTATTTGGACACAATCTTGTTTTTACAATATATTCCATATCTTATATTCTATAAACATAGACCAAATGTCATGTATTTCAGTATGGAACGCCAGGTTATTAAAGTAACAAGCTTATAAGTGTTGGCTGAACCTGAATTTATTAATCCTAACTTCACCATACAGTCAAACTGTGAGGTTTCTCAGCTATCGTCATGGACCTGTTTGCACAGTGCCCTGACCACGACTTCCCCTGCGTCCTGATCTTTATTAAAAAAATGAGATGGGTAAAAATTCAAATAATAATACAAAAAACGGACAGTTTGCGTTTAAAATGAAGAAAAAACTAGCTTCTATACTATACTTAAAATAAACATGTCGCTCACTGGCTTAGCCGCTAGCCGGCACACCACATTAGACTACTTGCCCTCGTAGTTTTGCAGATAACTTGATACGTAGAGTTTGAATCACTTGTTGCACTTGCTTGTTGGAGCAGGGGACCAGGAATCAACGATTCAATGGACATCACTGATGCTTATTTTAGCCAGGTCTTGGATACATCTACTAAAAACTGAAATTTTGGGCGACGTGCATCAGTAAACCGGAAACTGAAATGCCAACTTCTGGCTACAGCGGAAGTTCATCACTACGCTTGTGCACAGAGCCTATTATCTTCACTCGAGTTCCAGCGCGGGAAAGTCACCGGACGACACAATCTTGAATCTGAACATAGCAATACTGAGAAATACAGAGAGAGTTGTATGGAGCTGATAGTCTTAATTAGCCTTGTTGCAACTCATTTGGCAATGGCTTAAGTGTAACAGACATTTATTAATATCAAAAAGTTATGCACTAACGCTTTAAAGTGTTCCATAAGTGACTGAAATGGTTAGCTAAAATGAATGGAGAAATGGTTGAAACATTCAACTTTACTACAAGTAGTGTTAGTAGTAGTAGTAGTAGTCTAATTGCTGACTGAACAAGGCTTAATATTGAATGTTCAACAAGTATGAAAAAAATTAACAATATCCACTTTTATATGATGAATAGTGTTATACATTTAGAACAAACATTGTGAATGGATTAGGGCTGGGCGATAATTGAATATCACAATATTTTTGACCAAATACCTCGATATCAATACGACATTGTAGAGTTGATAATTGGTGCTTTCACAAACTATTTACACAATGAGATTTTTGATAAATAGTCATCAGTAATGTGGACATAATGACTAGGTGGGTAAAGGCAAATAATATAACAGTCTGGTAAATTCAAAATATGACATCACTTTACTGTAATGCAGCCTTTAAAACCAAGAAAAGACAGCATTTATGCCATATTAAGATATTACGATATCCAAAACCTAAGACAATATCTAGTCTCATGTCACAATATCAATATAATATTGATATATTGTCCAGCTCTAGATTGGATGAAACAGTATGTGAGTTCATCTGACATTGCTGTGGGGGGGACCTTAGACCAAAAGGGTTGGGAATCACTGTCTTATACAGTTAAGCAATTGTTGTTCATAAAGCTGTGACGTTGCTTCTGACTATCTTCAGTTTAGGAGTACATTCAGTCTTTTGCAGGTTCAAGTTACATTCAGTTTAGTACCATAGTGTTTGTTTTTGTGGTTTTAATGAGGTCTTAACCAGGAAATGACATGTTGTACAGCTGAGCTGAGACAATGTTGCTTTCAGTCATCAGTGAGGGGAACTCCACTCCTACAACCTAGTGACTCAGTCAGAGACAGTGGTGGTTGAGATAGTACATTGGTAGAACATTCTGTTAAATATTAGTTTGAACATGCACTTACTTGTTCTGCCTGATGGCTGTAATGAAAGTGCAGTATTCACTTTTCATCATGAGAGAAACATGATCTGGGTCTGATGATATTAATGAGACTGAACCACTGTTAGAATATTTCATATTTTATCATCAATAATGGACAGGAACCACTGAAGTTATAACAAAGCTCATTTTTACTTGTGAACACAAGTAGACAGTTTCCACACTACAGAATAGTACAGAAAATGCTTAACTGGAAGTTCTCTACCTTTTTTATACAAAGTGGATGTTGATACAAGTCATAACAAAGTCCATGTTGTCAGTTTACCTCATTGGGTCTGGGACTCTCTGCCTGCCTCCAGGAACATCCTGTGCCTTTCACAAGGACAGACAATGGCTCCAGGGCTATCTTGTTTAGAGTGATCCGTATAATATGGCATTCTGATGCAAACAGTTTTAATTATAATCAGAGAAAAAGTATGTCCCCACACCTGGGGATAGCTCTAGTCTTAGGAACCGGACTGTCCTCAGTTCCAGTGCCTGTACAAACCAAGTACAGAGTGTGGTCTGGTAGCTGGAGAGGTACTGCTGGGCACTGCTGAAGTGCCTTTGAGCAAAAATACCAACCCCCCCCAACTGCTTGGAGCACCTGTTCATTGAAAGGCATCTGTTCATTGGCTCTGACATCTCTCCTAATTCCACCTGGTTTCATCTCTCTGAGCAGTCCCTTTTACATTACATGGATGCATCCATTTTATTTATTGTTAATACATACTAGATTCATACTAGACCAGAGGTACAATGATGTAGACTGTGCTCACAGGGCTCCTGTTGCGCAACCAGCCATCTCTCTTCAATTGCCTCCCCTGCGGTTTCTTCTTCTTTGTCTTTCTTATATGTTGTCTTTTTCCTGTATACTAGAGAGTTTAGGCCATGTTGGCACACGTTTCTCTTGTGGCCTTTAACGTTGAGACATTGCATATGAAATTAGTTGAATCAATACACATAGCATGACTTGACTAGTTATTTCAACTTGATTTCATCATTGTATGTCATGCACACTTGCTTTCAATTATACAGTAGGTATTTGGTGTAAACGTAGCATGTCTTCATTCTGCGGTCATTGTGTTCTATTCCTAAACACCTTTTCTTAAACTCAATGAAAAAAAGGTAATGAAGTCAAGGAAAGAAGTGAAGGAGAATTCATAAGGACTTAGGAAAGTAGAATCATTGTGCTAAGGGAATCCGAATGCACCAACACTCAGGAACGGTGAGGAGGGTGGCAGGTAAGTTGTGGAAAAAATGTTTTCCGCAATGCCACCTAGTTTTGTGTTGTCTATGCATTCTTTAAACCAATCACAATTGTTATGGGCGGCGCTAAACTCTGCACGGAGCCGCTGCAAAATAGACCTTCATGTCACAATAGGAAAAGCACAGGTGTATTCAAAACCATTAATGATAGCTGCATTCCACAGGAGAGGCCCTGGTATTGTGCATGCCGACTCACTCAAATAGCCTAATAGAACTGAGCCATCGTTAAGGTTATCAATTTCAGCTGTGCATTTCCTACTACGACAAGTCAAAATGTCTGCCATGAAAAGAACTTGTTTTGGTGGAAGTTGTTGCAAGAGAAAACTCAGATCAAAATATAGTCTAGCTAGCTGTATCAATTTACCATGTAGAGATCTAAGGAGCAGTTAACCATAGTCCTCATAAATCCACCAGAGTTAAAAGTTCCAACACAAAGAAATTGGAAAGAAACCGGCATCAGGGGAAAACAAATACTGTACATCCAGCGGAATTTCCTCCGGCACCAGAGCAATCCCGGATGTGGTAAACTGAGGATATAGACTACACATTATACAACTAAATTTGCTGTGGATTTCCTGAGAAGGTACAGGATCATTATAATAGTAATAAAAAGAAGTGGCATTTTGTATAATTTGTGCCAAATGCTATTTACACCTTATAGTATGCACATATCCTCATTTTACAGTGTGGAAATTATTAGTTGAGTTTTAGTCTTGTGTGTGGGGGGAAAAAAAGCCTTAGTAATTACCTGTAACCTCAGATGACATAGTCTGCGTCATTCGCTGCCAACTGTCCTTGCGGCGCTAAGATGAAAAAAGACGATGAGTCAGCAATGTGTTCATGTTTATGTGTACGTTTTAAAAGAGGAAAATAAACAGTATCAAAATACTTGTGCAGGTGGAAAGAGTTAATAGACGTGAGTATTTACCTTAGTCTCATTGTTTGCCAATTGTCCTCAGTTAGCTAAAATGCCAGACAGTTGTTTGACTTGAGTCATCATGCTGTGACAGACTGATAACAATACTTGAAAAATGTTATGCGACACTGAGACTCAAGATTCAAGATTAACTTTATTGTCCCACAAAGTGGGAGATTTGTCTTGGGCACCCATGACTTAATAGACTTAATAGTACATGCCTATACTGGACACAATGCATGAAAAGGGTTAATTGGAAGGTATGACACCTGTAGCATAAGGTTGCTCCAGTGACCTCTATCCTCTCATTCGCTGCTGCCTGTTATCACCGTGCTCAGTTAGATAAGTAAATATATATTTTCAACATTTGCTTTAGAATAATGGCCAGACAGAGGAGAAGAAACAGAAACACAATCAAATATTTTATAATGTTTATAATAGTATTCTTTTCTATATTTATTCATTACATATCCATGTCCCACACTTGCGGAACCATTGTATATCCTGCTCTTACTGCTATTGCACTTCTGGTTAGAACCAAACTGCATTTCGTTGCCTTGTACCTGTACCTGTGTAATGACAATAAAGTTGAATCTAATCTAATCTAATCTAAAAATATTTGTGCAGGTGGAAAGAGTTAACAGGAAAGCGAGTATTTACCTGTAGCCTCAGGCAGCTTCAGTGACCTGGTTGGCCTCTTTGATTGGCTATCGGCTATTGATCTATGATGCATAGAATACATTTTAAACAGCTGTTGCATGGTGTCCACACAGACTTGCTATTGCTGCGGCGCTGCTGTCAACCCCATCTTTCTACATTAAGTTTGCCTTTGATTTAAGGCCTGACCACGTGCAGGATATGTAGCTGTTCTAACCTGTTAACATGGCCGCCGACTCCCATGCTGCCCAAGTAGGCTGTGTTGGGCCAAACTAGGACTTTCTTTCTATTTTACTACTGTTTATGCTTGCTTGTGTGTTTTGTGTAGGCTATATATATATATATATATATATATATAT
>NC_045755.1:14040339-14062942 GCF_008692095.1 Etheostoma spectabile | reverse complement strand
ATGTGTGTGTGTGTGTGTACACACAAAAAAGAGCACAAATAATATATATATGTTTGTGCTCTGTTTTGTTTCATTTTGATGAGTAATAATGTATTTTCTAATTTGTTTGTTTAAATAAGGAAGGAAGAGAGGCTTCCTTCCTCTCTTTTTTTATTATATGCATCCTCATTATTGTGCAAAAAACTAAACTTAAAGCATTGATATTTACATGTTATTATTGTTACTTGATTGACTGTATACTGCATTTTGTCAATTTTAGTAGTTCAGTCCATAGGGAGTTGGGGTGGGAACCGGAGGGTCGCTGGTTCAAGTCCCCGTACGGACCAAAGTATGGTGGTGGACTGGTAGCTGGAGAGGTGCCAGTTCACCTCCTGGGCACTGCCAAGGTGCTCTTGAGCAAGGCACTGAGCCCCCAACTGCTCGGGGTGCCTTTCCATGGGCAGCCCCCTCACTCTGACATCTCTCCATTAGTGCATGTAGAGGTCCTGAGCATGTTTGTGTGTAATGTGTTTAATAACAGAGTGTAAAGTGTAGTTTCCCCTTATGGGATTAATAAAGTATAATATTAAATGCTGTTGCTAGCAACTAAGGAGGACAAGAACATTAAGAAAAAAACATGGAGACTTCAGAAGAGGTTATTATCTCCACTCAAGTTTCTGTGTGGGAAACTCACCAGACAATCTTCTGAACATAAGAAATACAGACGGAGATGTGTGGAACTGATTACTGTCTTAATTAGCCTTGTATCAACTCATTTGGCAATGGCTTGAATAACAAACATTAATATCAACATGTTACGCACTAAAGCTTTTAACGAGATACTTCCTAGTCATTTCACTCATCTTACTAAGCAAAAAAAAAAAAGACGATTCAACCGCAGCCCAAGTTCTTACTTGTTTCTTCTGAGTCTATGAATGATTTACAAGGAAGATACGTCTACACTTGTTTGATAATGTGGTTTGTGGCCACTGTGGAGCACTTTAGCCTAAACTTTTAGTTCCTAAATCACTGCTGAAATTGCGTCAGTATTTTTCACTTCATTTTATACTTATTCGGCAGCCGGGCTTCTAACCAACTCCTCAGTAAACAGGAAGCATGTGACTTTTTTCTGTAGCTAAGAGAAGCAGCAGTTTATACTCATTGCAACACTTCTTTTTTTTTTCTCTTCATTTTATTTGAATACTAAAAACCTCAAAATACACACGTTGCAAAGAGAAAACATTCACATTTTAGTGCAAATCATTGTTCAGTAGTGATGTTACAATTCTCTTCCAATTTGGAGTCACTTTAACACATCCTAGCTGCTGCATTGTTTGAAAGCATACAGAGTAGAGCAAACACAAACCCATGCTGTGGGATTATTTATCCATATCATGTCTAATGCAAAACGCATAGCAAGTCAGACATGACATTTATGTCCATATTTAGCGATGGAAGAATCCGGGATAATTGTTATCCCCAGTGATTATAAACGTACAGTAGTCTCACTGTCTTGATCCATTGCTGCCATTTTGTGTAAATCGTGCCAGATGTTTCCCCTCATGAGCCAATGTTTTTAGTCACAGTCGATCCTCTCCGGTGGTTGCTCGAGGACAGCTGCCTCTGTGTCTGTTGGTCCAAGTCCAAAATGTAGTGATGGTCCTGGGTGTACATTAATCCGCCAAAGGAGTCCACTATTCCAAAAATGACCGCAAGGACGCTCAGCGCAGTTCCAATAAAATACAACTTAAGGACTGCTGCCACCATGGCTCCCGTTGTAATCGAGGATTAGCTGTAAAAGAAAAACAAGGATCAGTTTTAAAGATTAGTTACAGTTAATCTGTTACATTTGTTCAGACGGCACCTTTGTCCATATGGTAAAAAAAACAAAACAATCTCTTTCTCTTTTAGCAATTAAAGTAGATCTGCATACTTGATGATGTATTTGCATGATTCTGGGGGGGGGGGGGGGGGGGGGGGGGGGGGGGGGGGGGGGGGGGGGGGGGGGTGGGGGGGGGGGGGGGGGGGGGGGGGGGGGGGTGGGGGGGGGGGGGGGTGGGGGGGGGGGGGGGGTGTGTGAAGTTGCTTTGCATAAAGCTGGAGCCAAATAATGTAGTAAATGCAAATATATTTTGCCAAAGTGATTTTACACAATGTTCCAAAAAAAAAAAAAAAAGGTGAAACTGTAAAATCTTCAAATTTCCAAATCTAAGCCAATATACTCTCCTTTCACTTTGTGTGGCTCACACCACAACCTGGTATAAACTCAAAAAAGGTGAAAACCTAAATAACTTAATAAAAAGGGTGTTAAGTGGGATTGTATTTTGTGTAATTGTTGTCCATGGTTTTGTATGTATATGTGTATGTTAATATTCGAATAATAAGCCGGCAGTTAAAACTTATTTCCTGGTCTGTGGTTTTCTACTTTTCCTTTCAACATGTTGTAATATTAACTCTTCTGCTCCAGTAGACGAATCTAGTAGAACAATTCTGGTTCATAAAGCATAGATCACTACCATTAGTAATTAGTAACAATACAGCACAAAGGCTTTATCAGAGCACGATGATGTGAGCCAAATAAACAACTGAAATGAAGATGTGCTACCTTTTCACCCTTTCTTTGACCATTGGGTTTAGCAACCCACTGAGAATCCCGTTCTTGATGTCGAACCGTAATACACTTTTGGCCTATATTTTTGGACAATTCCAAACCACAATATAAATGTTAAGTAACTTATTGTGGTGCACGACGTATTTTTCGTGCACAAACTGGTTAAGGACTGGGTAGAAAGGACTTGTGTATGGAGAAAGCGTACATGCAAGGAAGCTGAAGACACCACACAGGAAGAACCATGTGGTGGTGCATTTTTAGGCTGTTGGAATTTGTCGAATTTACCATTGTTAGCAACCCAAAATAGCCCTTATTTGATTAGGTTACGGGTCGTAGTAAATATTTCCATATCTTTCCGTAAGTGATGCAAGCGCCTATTTATTTTCTATCTTCATTTGACTTCAAAACATCCAGGGATCTGTTACTCTTCTTCTTCCAAAATACCATCCACTAAACGCCACATTTATAACAAGAATGATTGCGTTTTTATTACTCACTGAAACTCAAATGCAGACGCTCAGAAACGAACATGCACGTGGCTTTGGACACGATTAATAAAAAACACAACAGCGCGTGTAGCGAGAATGCTCTGAATCTTTTTCTTCAAGCGCTACTAAAACTGGGACAAACTACTACGTTGGTTGCAGCCTTTAACTTGTAACTTACCAGATGCTCGGCTGTTTTTGCAGTCTTTCTTTCTCACGCGTCACTGTGTAGGCTGAAGTCGTTTCCAACAACAAACAGTGCAGCCCAAGACAAATCCGCTGATATTTGTCGGTCAAAAAAAGAGTTTTTTCTTCTTAATGAGGGAAGAAAGTCTTCCACCACCCAGCTGTCTGTCTCCGCTGCCGTGTGTGTGTGAGTGTGTGAGCTGTACTGTGTCTACCTACCAGGGCTCAATCATAAGACGTACCCTGGCAGTGACATCACGTTGTAAGTAGTCAAACAATTTCCTGATTCATGTAACAGTAGATGACCTGAGGAGAGTTCAGGAGTTTCCAGGAGGATGGTATGCAATATAGGCCTATAAAACTGTATCCCTAGTCATAGATAGATGGATGGATGGATGGATAGATGGATAGATAGATGGATAGATGTTGATCCCAAGAAAAATGGGAAATTTCTGTGTTACAGCAGCAAAATCAGTCACAAAGCACATAAATATAAATGAAATACTAGGAAAATATACATACATACAATATACATGAAATAATAATACGAATAAGTAAAAAGAACAAATACTTGAATATGTACAGGATGGGGGAACAAAAATGTGCAACTGCTTAAATAATATGCTAAAATGTAAATGTAAATAAACCAAATGTCCAGGTTGCATTAGTGCAGTAGTGTGGTGTCCAAAAGTCTCATCTACCACCCAGTGATGACGTGTTAAAAAGTGTTATTGCTTGTGGAATGAAGGATTTTCTGTAGCGGTCCGTGCGGCAATAGAAAAAAGATAAGAACACTCAGTTTTGCATATTTTTATTTATTAATGTATGTTTAATTAGCTTAGATGTTTCCTGTAGATTGTATCTCCCAAAAGCCTGTCAATTTTAATTATATTGCCTATAAAAATACCCAGCATGTAGGCCTTTGCGTTTTAATATTATTATTATTATTATAAAATGGCGGGGCCATATTACAGACACTTCCTATTTTAGGTTGAAATTTGAATAGTCTGGATCAACGGAAGTACATTTCCAGGATAATTGTCGACATCAGCGTACTCTCCCTGTGTGATTGCCTTTGTCAAAATCCCTTCGCTTCGGGAAACTACAACTAACTTCGAGCCAGCATGCTACTCGCTGAAAATGGCAAGTTTTAAAGAAAAGTTAGATTGTGTATGAAGCCCCTCTGCTTTGTTCTTTCAAGGAACGATTGTAAAGATTTACAATTTAGAATGCTTTTAATCCTATCCTAGAATATGTCTGTGGTGTACAGATGGACATACTTTTAGTTTAGTTTTAGTATTTTAGAGACTAAGGGCATGCCATGTCATACCATAGAAATATACTTTTAATGACTTTATTTCCCACATGCGATGAGATGAGATGATATCTGAGAGTTTTTACTTCCTCATTTCGGATCTCGTCATAAAATAGTAAGGTCTTTGTTTGAAAAGTTAGTTTGACATTTAAAGACAAAAGGAAAACGTTAAGTGTTGAGCAACGTATTTGACGTATGTTCTTAGTCACTCACAGCCAAAGTGAGTAAGCATTAAGAGAGATAACTTTAAAACTCATGTACACACACACACACACAAAACACAAACACACACACATTCAGATTTATGGGCTCGCTCAGACCTGTTCCAACACCAGCATCCGTTCTGTATAAACTTGTTAAAAAACATCCAAATAGATATAATCTCGGGATTTTCTGTTTATTCACATGCCAGAGGGGAGATTCCCGATTTTTAACATGAAAAATTCCCCATTCAGAAGAATTAGCTGAACAAAATAGCAGAGCTGTTTCATTAAACAGTCATGATTTCACTTCCTAAGGCTTGGTTTTTGAGGAAACTCCAGCCCAGATAATCCCCACAGTTTAGACCAACATGTTGGGCTAACTCGTAAATATGATACATGATTTATCAGTGCTACCTCATGGTTTACACATTCTTAATTTAAATGGTTTAAATGAGGCAATAATACTGAGTATGATATATGATATGAGTCAAAAGAAAACTTTATCTCACATAAGCCTGAACAGCTCGACATTACTTCCAACTAATTGTCTCTGTGTTACTTTTTCTGAGAATCATGTCTTATGATTCCCTGAGGTTAAAAGAAGTTGTGTGGGAGTGGTGTAGGCAGCTCAGAGAGACTACTCTGCGGTTTTTTTCCTGCCAGAACTTGGCAGGACGCCAATAGTTAAGCTCACTCAACTACACAAACATTCAATTCTTTTGTTTTTCGTTTCACTGACTAAACTTAAAACGGGTTCATCGCAAGGTGAAATGTTGGAATCTTTCTCAGAATTAATCATGAGCTACTGCTATACACTGAAAGGTTGGCAGAGCCAGTAAAACAGGCGAACAATGAGGAACCAGATTTGACCCAAAATCCATCCAAATGTTCATTAAAAGTGCAGCAATGAGCACATTGTGAACAAATAACACAATACAATTATTGTAGTAGTCACTTTTAGTATTTCACAGTGGCTATTCAAGGATAGGAAATAAGTCTGGATTTCAGTTTGATACATGGTACAGTGAATCTAAGCAGAACAATGATAAAACTGCACTGAAGTCTCTTGTTGTCCTCGGGTCAATTTGGACCCATTTTCCAAAATGTTCTGTCACAGAAATGTGGGTTTCTTTCAACTAAATTGTCAAAAGAAAGAATGTGGATGGTTCTATACGACATTCTGCACAAGTAAAATAAATGCTCAGTCCTTTACTTTCATTGAATTGACGGCATTTTCTTTAAATTTATAGCATTGAAAGAAAATAATTGATAAAATAGCGTTATAAAAAGGGACAAAAATGTGGGGAAAAGCTTCAAAAATATCGGGAAAAGCAAGAAAACGGTTGTTAAGATGGTCAAAAAGTAGAAAAAAAGTTTTATGTTAAATTTTGACCACGAAAAACAAAAAGTTGCATGGGTGAACTAAAACATTGCATCCGCTAGATGTCAGTGTCGCACAGTTACGAACTCAGGGCACAGGCTTCAGGCTTGGGGAGTAGAATTTTGCACTACTGCATTTCAGTAGAATGCTGTGTGTATTGTACTGTATTTAGTCTTCTGATATTGAGACTAGTCACACTGTAACACATTCTGTATTATAAAAGGCATTTTGACATGTCAGAGCAGGAAACCCCCAGGTGTAATTTACAGCATTACAGAGGGCTGCATTCTATTTAGTGTGTCAGTTTGAGCGTCCATTTTGCACACATTACGGATAATAATGGGACATCTAAATCAATATTTACTCCATGTCTTCTTCAAAATGTTTTATCCTTAAAAAGGTCTTAATGAGACATGCTGCTCCACACCCACGGCCACAGCAATCTAAAATAATTGGTGATTCCCCTTGTCCTTCCTTTCACTTTATTTGACCTTTTCACTAATTTAAATTTACTTTCAGTTACAGACACTTTTCATAACAACCAACTCAATTTGATCTTGAATTTAAGTTTTATTCCTTTTGATTTACTGTGCTGCTGTTCTGTGCTGGGACGTCTGTGTAAAAGATTGATGTAAGACTGCAATTTGTGCCAAAATCTAGTTTTAAGACAGTTCTTTTCATTTACGTATATTCAGAATCCGAATCAGCATCAGCTTTATTCGCCAGGTATGAGGACACATGCGAGGAATTTTTCTTTGGAGCATCGATGCTCACACTGTGCTTACACACACAAAACAACCAAAACAAAAATATACACACTAATATATACACAATATATACATACTCTAAACAGAAACAATATAGAGGCATGAATGCAATGAAGAGTTCAATAAAATTGTTTAAATGTGGAGCATAGTGCAAAGGATACTGGGATAAATAGTATTATGTTATTATATTACAATATGAACAGTATGAACAGTATATGAACATATGAACAGTTCTGAAATAGGAAATGAGAATGATGAATAAATTAAAAAAATAATAAGTGAGATGTGAGAATGGGAATGATGAATAATACTAAATAAGTGGAATAATAAGTGGAACTGAGCTAAGTGGTTGAGACAGTGATTACTGGATTATTGACCAGAATTGAACCTGACACTATGGGTCAGAAGTCAGCTGTTCATCAGAGAGATGGCTTGTGGGTAGAAACTGTTCCTGAATCTGTTGGTTTTGGCGTGCAGTGCTCTGTAGCGCCTACCAGAGGGGAGAAGCTGGAACGGGTTGTGTCCGGGGTGAGATGGGTCTGCAGTGATGGTTCCTCCCCGTATTAGATTCTAGAAGAGTATAAGTCATGGACGGAGGGCAGGTTGGCACCGATGATCTTTCTATGAACGTATGTTGTGTTCAATCAAAACCCTACACACACTTTTTGGTGTCTGGGAATGAAATGAAGCTGCCATGTGGTGAATGTGTACGTGACAGGGTACATTCACAGGGGATGGTAGGTGGCGGTGGACCAACTGGAAAATATTGCCCTGAGGTTTTTGTAACTCAGGCTGCCCCGATACTTTCTGTGACTTAAATCCCTCACCACATTATACCATAACTGTTGTAATAGGCTGCTTAGCACTTTCCATGACTAGAGAATTGGTCGTGATGTGTTAACAACTCTATTGCTACTTCTGCCAACTCTGTACATATAGTTTGCTTGCTCCTCCTGAGATGACTTATCTTTGGAAAAAAATCTGCTGCAATTACAGTGAAATAAAACTCATAAATAACAGTTCATCACAATTTCACTTGCTCTTGAAGCGCAGTGACTGTTTTAGAGGACATTATACCCGTCCTTAAAAAAGCATGCTAGGAAAGGAGACGCATTGATTTCCATTCCCATATAGCTGCAGTTCACATTAAAAAGAAGCCTGTGCTGCATCAGAGTAAGGTAACGTGAAGTTAATTCCAACTTCTATCTGACTTCCATCCGTCTGATAAATTATATCTTCAGTGGCCAGTGATTCACACACAAGGAGTACTTTTTTTATGGGAAAGGTTACCCTTGTGGTAAATCGTATGACTGTGATTTGCCTCAGCCAATGAGTATCCACACTGTGCACATGACATTCATTACGATAAATGTTAATGAACGAGTGAGTGGAGTAAACAACTTAAGGACATGCACATGTGAAATTAAGAGTGTGCTCCCATCCCTTTTAGTGCATGAGACACTAATCCTTTGATGACACTGATAACATGATCTTGACAACAGGTCTACAGTCAGAGGAGCAGCATTTTGTCAATCCGTTTAAAGTAGATTACAAATATATATATCCAGAATCTATCTTTGGTACTAGCATTCAGTTTTCTAATTTGTTATCTTTATTGTGTGGGGGGGAAGGGGTTTCCGTTGCCATGTGTTAACGATAAATGTGACTTGTAAGTGGGGAACCTCAGAGGACTTAAGAGGATTTTCCATCTTAACGTCTCACCAACTGTCACAAACAGTCAGTCACCTGGAGGTGATCCCTTTGAGAAGAGTAACGGCCCACTTGTGTGTCTGTGTGGAGGGGAAACCTTTCCACTGGCTGTATTTCTACACAAGTTTAACAAAATAAAGGCAAAAGAAACAACGAATAACACAACACATACATTATGTACTTTGCATACTATATGCATATCGCACAAAAGGCATTAGTTTACATCCTTTTCTGATGTCAGAAACAATCAATTTGACATGTGAACGGATGGTGCATGTACAAAATATATGCTTGCAGACCATATGGTGCATTCTTTTAAAAACCAAATTCTTTAGAGCAATTATGTAACACTGGCACTTCACTCTGCAGAGTGAAGGTACAAGTACATGTTGTGTCAGCTTGTGAGTCTAACCTCTGCCTTTTTTTAGGAGGTGGAGTGGTTACACCAGAGCTTATTTATATACAGACTCATTTTGTACAACCCCAGTTTCACTTAGCAATGGATTGGAAACCTTAATTTTCCATGAGGCCTGGGCGTAAGCATGAGAAGCATTACAAAAAATACCCGTGGGTCCTGGTGTGAGAAGCAAAATTTATAATTCAAACCCAGTTGAAAAAAAAAAAGCCAAATAATTCCAGAAATGATATGTGTTGTATGTATTTGGTCTTAGCCCAGCGAGACAAGTAAAAAGAACACATCATAGTTCTGATCTGCGCTGCAAACATGTGCTGCTCTCCTTGTAAAGCTCATCTCTAGTCCTGTTCATTTTAATTCTGAAATCCTCTTTGTGAAAGTGACGTGGTGCCACTGATAAAAGCAGGATTAACCCATACATGGAGAGGGAACAGGACATAGAGAGCTTGAGAGAGCACTCAGCGGGACAGTAGCGCTCACTCCATTCAACTTATAAAGGAAACGCTCAGGGCAATGACTGTTTTATCCTACACACAGTATAAGTACAGTACAGGGCCATTACCCTCTGCCCATATGACAGAAAAACAAATCTCCAAGATTTCGAAGACATCAGCACAACAGCCTCTCCACAACAACACTCTGCTGCTGGCATCATTTCCACGGTGACACCCTCTCAGTGGGAGAATCTCCTAGGTGACGCCCTTTATTGACACGCCTAGAGGTGGCTGGTGCCTTTTTGTAGGCAGGTGCATCCTGTGCAGGGGCAGACGGCGTAGCCTGCCACAGGTCTTTTTTCCCTCTGTGTGGGAACACCAATGCAGCTCCATATCTGGTCTGGAAGGCAGAGTAAATAGAGCAGACAAAGGAATTCAGATAAGAATATTTAGAAACAAATGGAGAGTTTGCATTTGTTTTGCAAATTGTCACTCCTCCAAACTTGGGTTATGAAGTTCCTATGAAATCCGGGTTTTCAAGAAGTCTTCCGTTACACGTATAACCTTCAGCTGTTGGATGTTTTCACTGACTTTGTGAATTAAATTTAAAAAGCGAAAGGGCCACTGGATCCTGGGACTGACCTTGGACGGACGATGGAGGGGTATGGTTATGAGCACTTTGGTGCAGATGCAGCGAGGGAGAGACAGCAGGTGGATTATCGAAGAATCGTAGGAGACACTCAGCCACTACATACCGAAGTTTCATCCAAGGAAGGGCAACATTATGTCCGGCAAACCTCACATGGACATGAAACTGCAGCCCAACGATACAGCGCCACACGCATCCAGGCTGGTCTAGGCCCAGAGAGGTGAGTTGCTGAGAAAGCATATGGGGAATGAGCCACAACTCAAACAACATTTAGGTTAAAATACAACTTTATGTTTTTTATTATTTTCACAGAATGTGAAAGCTTTTTGTAGCTATGTGTAATTGCAAAGTTGCCAGCTGCAGATTTAATTTCTTACCAGAAAGTGTGAGTGCTGCAAAAACATTTATAAAAGGTCAAACTCCCCCCCCCCCCTTCCCCAGAATTTGCAGATAGTATTGATTCTAAAATGATGTAAGTTCAAGTGCAAAAGCAAAAGCAAGACTTAAAATAAAATGAAATGGGAGAATGCCACAACAATACCCATCTGCAATGCCAATACCCAATGTGAAATCAAACGACAATGTGATGTAAGTCCTCTAGCATTTTAATGCTTTACTTTCACTGTCTTCAAAAGGCTGCACATGTAAATTGACTTCATGCCGTCGGGTCAGTTTACATGTCCACAGTCCACACACACTTGCAATTGGATCAGTTTGCATATGCTCTTGAGGCGAAAGCCCTTGCTTTGGATGGCACACTTCGTTTCTGAGTTGTTTGAAGACCATGTAGATAATATTTATGGCTTATGAGCAGATGCTTAAGCAACAAAACACGGCCAATCTTCTAAAGTTGTTTCTGCGCACAGACAATTCAGTGATGCAACATCAAAGAAAGAGTGAGCAGCATGCTGCAGGGGGTATAAACAAGGCTGAATCAACCGCCCAAAATAGCTACAGTGCATAAAGGAACCATTGACCCATATCTGCAATTTAATTTGACACAGAGTGGGAAACAGATCCATCTGATTAACCTTGGCAGACCAATGTAGCAACCATCACATGTGATTAATATAGAACAAGACTTTCAAGGACTTTGAATTCTATTGGGTAACAGAGAATATCATGTAATTCTCTATTGCATTCAATATCTGAAATGTAATCAGTGAAACATTCCTGCAAGAAATAATTAATATATATCGGAAATGCCAGCCCCAAATATAACACTCAAGTTACCCAATTGCCTGTTGTCACAAAAAGTCTAAAACACAATATCCCTTCTTTTTTGGCAGCACATACAACAAAAACTGTATTGGTAGTGAAGCATATGCTCCATGAAACTGCAGTATGTAATGTAAGCAATATTAGCAGCATTTTAATTTTGCTGCAGTCTGGACTTATTTTAACTACACATTCTGTTGTAAAGTTGAATCTGTAACATTGCATAGTATTAGTAGAGTAAGAACACCAATATCCTTTTAAAATGTTGGCTGTTGGTAGGATAAAGAAGCATTATGGTAGAATTTAACTAAAGTACCTCACAACTTTACAAAGTGTGCCTGCCAAAGGTGGAATGCAACTACATTTACTCAGTACTGTAGCCTACTTAAGTACACATTTGAGGTACTCGTACTTTACCTGAGTCTTTTCTTTTCATTCCACTTTCTAATTCTACTCCACTACATTTCAGAGTGTAATACTGTACGTTTTACTCCACTACATCCATCTGACAGCTTTAAATTAAGATTTTTGCAAACAAAACACATGTAGTTTATAAAACATGCTGTTTTACTACCCAACAATATGACATTGCCTACAGGCCCAGCTGAAATGATGAGACAATTAAACTCTTCTTGACAGAACTGTTTGGATTGTTACCAATATCTAAAATGTGAGGATTTGTCTGCAATGAGTACTTTTACTTTTATTACTGTACGTACATTTTACTGATGATACTTACTTACTTTTACTTAATATTAAGTCATATTGCCAAAGCAGGACTTTTACATGTAACAGAGTATTGTACAGTGTAGTAGCAAATATAATAATAATAATACATTTTATTTAAAGACGCCTTTCTTGGCACTCAAGGACGCCGCACATGGAATTCATAAATTAAGAACAGCAAAACAAATACTATACAACAGCAAAACAAATACAACAGAAAAACAAATACTATACAACAGCAAAACAAATACTATACAGCAAAACAAAACCAATACTATACAACAGCAAAACAAATACTATACAACAGAAAAACAAATACTATACAACAGAAAAACAAATACTATACAGCAAAACAAATACTATACAACAGAAAAGGCGGAGCAACAGACATTTAGGTGGAATAGGCAGTTATAAACAGATGTGTTTTTAGTTTTTAGTTATTTTTAGTTAAATATGAATAGGCTAGGCTGATTTTACTTAAGTAAAGGATCGGAATACTTCTTCCACCACTGCTGCTTAACTTTCCCCCTCCGCCAAAGCAGCTGCAACCACTTTCGTAAAAATGATATAAATGTGAACAGGGAACCATCTTTATTTTAACAAAGTACCCAACTGGTGTCCACGAATACTAGCCGATTGCAATAAACTTGAATGGACTGCTAGCCCCGATTAACCGGTCCGCCAGCATTTCACTTCCAACACTTTCACAATTACACTTAGCCGTTATCGTTCCAATCCACACAGACCATGGATGACACAGCCGTATACAGCAACAAAGGTGCAGATGGTTAAACCCGCCTCTGTGAGGAGGAGAGGGGATGTGACGCCGCTGCTAGTAGTACATAACACCAGAACGCACTGTCTGCAGGGACAGGCAGGCAATCACTTCTGAATCACTTTACTGCCAACCAGTACTTTTACATTTTGGAGCCACGAACAGCCTGTTTTTTTCTTTTCTTCGAGATTGTTCTTCAAGGTAGAATAAATTACTGGTTCTAACATCGCATTTCTTAGCCTGACTTCTGTAGATTCACAGCTGGAAAGTTGCTTTCCATTAGTCAACGTGTGCATCTGCTTCAAAAAGGTTAGCCATAACGTTAGCTAACGTAACTCAGTCTAGGAAAAGATGCTGTGACGTTATTGTACGATAGCGAAGAAGCTACGTAGTTTAGCTAAATCACTTGGTAACCTATCTGTCCAATTGTTGAAAAGCTTGATTTTTAAAGTATCGGGATCGTTTTCTGTCGGTCAACCCAAAATAACCAAGCCGCTAATGCTAAATGCTAACTGCTGCTCCCACATGTCTGTAAGTTTAACGTAGCTAGCTAGTGTGGACTCTCAGGTCTGGTCTGCAAAGGTTCAGTTGCATGCAGCTACGTCAGTAAACTATTTAAACACATCTAACGTTACACATGTTGGGGTAAGCAATTGTGTAGTACTAACGTTAGCAAGCTAGCTAACAGTTAACATTAGTTGTTGTGATGTTAACTGTAAACAGGTATTTGTGTAACGTTAGTGTTTAGTGTTAAATAATTTATTCCATCTAACGTTAACGTTACTATTGTTGATTATTTTACGTTAAAGTAACGTTACATCACCTCTGCATCGTATTTGTAAAATGTTAACGCAAGCCAGATATAACGTTATTACCCTTCATACTCAGCACATTGGCGTGAAGCCCGATTTACGCCTAAACGCCACACCAAAATTGTATTCAAAAGAATGCTAAAATAGTGTTTCCTCTGTGCTAGAAAATGCGTAGTGTTGGGTAGAAAAATAATTTAGATGCTATAGTATAAATAAGAGCCACTCTTTAATTCGGCATGCATTAAACTCTAAAAGGTTTTGCAATGTTTTCTAGACCGTAATGGTCCGTGATTAAAAATGTAAACCAATTCTAAAAACGACATTTGATTTACTCTAAAAAGTGCTGCTATGTGCATAATGTCAGTTTCCAGCACAGTGCTATGGTTAACCAGGTACTTCTGAGGTGAGAGATGTGGCGGGCTGAAATGGATACAAGCACGGATAATATTATGACGCAGATAATAGCAGCTTTTACCGTATAAACAAGTACCATATTTTTACTAACACTCACGTTACGAATGTGCAGTGCATGGAGCTAACGTTAATGTCTGCTAGCTCCTGATAATGCAATGTAGGTCACCAGGCCAGTAGCCAGCTAACTAAAAACGACATTTTGAGGATGTCGTGTTCTTTGGACAGCGTTTCAGTTTAATTAGGTTTTACCATTATCTTTAACAGTGTAGTGCGTGGTTCAGTTAAATGTCACTTAGTCACCCGGACATATTTTGCTTTAGTTAAAGCAAGTCTACGTACATATGAGTTTGTGGTACTTTGTGTGATTTAATGTTTAGTAACGTCTCCTCCCGTGATGTCTCCGCAGCAGCCATACAAACTATGCGTCTATTTAGTGTGTGCAAGATTGTTACTTGTGTATTACCGAATTATTAATAGCTTGTTTTTGCAAGCGGATGAAGTTGTTGCCACGCAGGCGCACTAACCTGCAGCTGGCTAAGGGATGTTGATGTTGCTATGGTTATATCTTTCTGTGAGAAGGCCACTACAGCTCTGCCTGCAAAGTGGATGTGTTCTTGCAGAGCATCCTTTTCCTGTCTTCAGATATAAATATCTTTATCTGAGTGTCTGGGCTGCACAGTTGATTGAAGTTTGCACTTATCATTGGCAGCATGGCGGATTACTTAATCAGCGGTGGTACAGGCTATGTCCCTGAAGATGGACTCTCAGCTCAGCAGCTCTTCTCGATTGGAGATGGCCTAACATACAAGTAAGTTTCCCTGCATCACAAACTTTGATTTGATTTTCCGAAAATCTCAGTAAAGTAATGAAATTCATTCAAAGTACGGTCTCCTGATTTTAAAACCTTGCCTGCGTGCAATGGTGGGTGAAGTGTACGCAGGAGTGCTTTGTAATGGCCAACACATTTTGAACCAGCAGATCTGACCAACAGTGCGTTGGCTCCGATGGTCATACGGCTGAAGAGCTATGCTCTAAAGGAGATGGGTTGACTTACAAGTGAGTAACACAGTCATCTTCAAACCGTTTTGAAACTGTGCTGTTAAAAATCCTTTGTCTCTCCAAATAGTGAATCCATAAAGAGAAAGCAAATGACAGTCCCTCCAAAGCAATCTGGTGCCACAAAGTGCATTAATGTAGAAGATAAATGTTGGGCTTAATGGAATGCTCAACCTGATCTTGGTCATGGGGCTCAAATTTGCTTCCAGTGCACATAACTACATTATTAACTCTCCACCAAAGGGCATTACCTGTGCATGCAAGAACAGCTCATGCACTTTATTATAATCACTTTAGATTACCTAAAAGTAATAATTAAGTAAGTTTCTTACTTAACCTCACTCAGCTCTGGTAAGCATTCTGGTGATACACAAGACATGCGTTGTATTTGCACTTATTAGGATTTTGACTGAATTTTTTGTCTTTAATTCTTGTGACGACACCTTTTTTTAATATTCCTAATCATGGATAACATGACGCAAAGTGTTGTGCAACTTAATTGTAGTGGTTGTTGTACACTGAGAAGCATGCCTATTCTCTTTTAAAACTTTCTCCTAAATCCATCAGTGCTTATTCTTTTGAACATGTTTGCCACAGGTTCTTACAACTTCTACAATCCCTGCTTCAGATGCCCTGTCAGCGTTCCCTGAAAGATCATTAGTTAATGTATTATTTTATGCAATAGGTAGATAATTCTCCATACTCCATCATTGTCTGCACCCAAACAGCATTTCAATTTAAGTATTTTAAGTTTATTTGGAAGGTTTTATCAACCAAAAATCCACCAGTTATTTGTTGCTCCTGCTTTACAGAAGCTAATTGAATTGTAAACGTAATGGTGTTAGAGTGTGTCCGCATTTGATTGAACAACCTCTGCACACTAATGAAGTGCATCACGACCGAAGGAAGGTTTCCACGCATAATAGCCTGAATTGGCATGTGTAATGCAGGAGGAATTGGGGTGAATGAGGTTAAAAGCGTCTGCATCACTCTTTTCGAGCCATTCGTCCTGTGTCTGACCCCTTCATAACTCCATTGTGACAAATACAGATATAGTTGAAGTGTTTCAATTTCTGTTGCAAGATTTAAAATGTATGACCACTTCCACTGTATATCTCCAATGACTTTATCAACACATGTACACACTCCTGTCACAGGTACTGGATCTAAGAATACAATCAAGCAAGATATTGCTAATTTATCTTTTTAGGTTCCTTTTTATTTCAGGTTATTAGTTAGAGCAAAAGGAAGTAAGCCACCTAGAGAAAGGGAGACATAGATAACACCAGAAACGTGAGACAAAACCGCTTCCTGTGCTATTGTGACCTTCAACTAGGTACAGAAATTGTGTCCGGGGCATGATTGTGATCATGCTCTTTTAATCAATGCTACTTTTGAACTCCATGTTTGTGTCAACACTGCTGAAACAGCCTACACAGTTAAGGTGCCCCAGTGTTTTTGCCTCGTCATAGACTGAGATGGGTGAAGAGTTCTTAGCTGTTAGCTTCATATTGAGAGCTAATGTGATGAACTGTAGTGTAAACATGTATACACTGTAAAATACATTTACAAACAATTCCTGTAATCACTCTTATGCCACTTTCCACACACAAGCTCAGGCTTGTTAAATACTGGGTCACTGCCATTCACACAAGACTAGACACAAAAGTACTTCAACTAAGTCATATCATTTAAACTATACACTATTCTACACAACAACATACTGTGTTATTCAATCTGTGGTCTGGTGGAGTGTTCACTGATCATTGACTGAACATTTACAGCCTTATGGCCAAGTTACTTTGCAAACAGAAATCAACTCCTATTAAATCATAGTTAATACAAAGCAGTTGATTACCTCAAATGTAGGGCTGGCATAATAGCACATATTTGTGATTGTTGTTACACTTCTGACAGAACTACTGTAGCAAATAAATCTCTGCTGCTAACTGTAGTGTAATAATGGTCCTCTGTCAGCATCCTCACACAAACCAGTTAAAGTGAGATATGCAGGTGCTTAGCATCGTGCATTTGTCTACACTTACCACTCAAATAAAAACCACAATAAGGCAACACCAAGCCAGTGTTTTCTTTAGAATTCAAATGAGCTCCGGTTTTAGCGCTGACCCTGAGTCAGTAGGTGGAGCCTGTGTCGTAGCTGAGGTTTGTGGCTGCCGCTAAATGCTAGCAGATGTATGCTGTACTTCTGCTTGTCCCCACATTGATGTTTGTGGCTGTTTTTAGCTCCAAAGTGAGGGAAACAAACAGGACTCCTCCCTTGAAGTGTCCCATGTTTGTCGACTATTTCAGGCCTTCCTTTTCTTCCACCCACTCTTGAAGCAGCAGAGGTCTGTTAGCGGGTCAGCTCTCTACCTTCACTCTCAACTCCCATTCTCATTTACACTCTTATTATGTCCCCCTGTCCTCTACTGCTTTCCATGTACCTGCCCCCCCCTCCCCAGTTTCCTCTAATATCCTTCCACATTGCATACAAAGCCTCTCTTATTATTCCATCTTTCCTTGGGTCCACTGACATGTTTATCACACGCACATATGCAAGAAAATAAAAAATACAGGCTGAGGCTCAACTGTAGCTTTTTACCAAGTAAAGAATGAACCCAGCTACACTCAGTGTCTGTAGTCAGCCACTACGCAACTTAGCAACAGTCTGGGAACCATGGGGAGACCTAAATGAGTATACAACAATAGGTTGCAGGCTGGCGTTGTCCTAGTTGAAATTCTTAGACAGAAGGAAATGAGAAACTTATTAAATATCTAACACATGTATAATTCAAATGTTCATTGAAGTTGGTTGGCATTAAAAGTCTTTTTTGTTGTTGCCCTATCTCATTTAGTTTACCCTAATTGTTACATTTTTTTTAAAACACAATCTTGTTCAATAGTACTCACCATTTAATTGCTTTTCAAGTCACCCTGTGAGCACCTTATAATGCACACAAACATTTTCTGTTCTCTGTTTTGGAAATATTTTGCTACTATTTTAATGCATACTGTTGAACCTCACAGCCCCTCAACTTTACATTTTGTTTATGTCTTTCAGTGACTTCCTGATATTACCTGGCTTCATCGACTTTACCTCAGACGAAGTGGTGAGTACACCTATGTGTGAAGGATATACTTGAGAATACAAAAGGGCATGTAAGGTTGGTTGTTGTTCCAGAAGATTGTTGCAAGTATCCGTCACATCTGAGAAGAGACTTTCCTGGGTATTTTAAAGACGAGCCAATCATTTCTTTATTTTCTTCTACACCTCTCATGAGGATGATTATGTGGCAGTGTCAGCAGACAGACCATCCTTGGCAGAGCCACTTCCAAAACCATCAGACTTATTACAGTGGAGTCTCTTTAAAAAAAACTTTTTTTCTAAACAAACCTCTGTACTCCAGACCTTAACCACGTTTATAATGGCAGCTCTTGTTTTTGCCCATTTAAAACCATCTGCATCATTTCTTCTCTCCCTGCTGCCCTGCTATTCTTGCCCGATGTGGTCACAGACTGGCTGCTCCCTCACCCTTGTTTACATTTGGGTCTGGTCTGTTGCTCATCCACCTCTCAGCAGATGAAGGGAGAGTTAATCTCGGGGCTTTAGATGAAATCCCTCACTTCTTCTTTGTATATCTCAGCGGCTTGTAATTTAATTGATATCTCTCCCCATTTCCTTCAGTGTTACAGAGAGCCCTCATTGCTGTGTGAAATGCTTGTCTGCCTTGCCATGTTGTCATGGGCTGGCTGTTTCAACCGAGTCTTTGCCTTGCCCTCGTTTTTCCACAGGATAGTGAGTCAATTCAAGCTTGAATAACACAAATGCTCCCACAAACATGAAGAGGGGCCACATGTGCGTAGAGCTGTTGTTGGAATTTCTTCGGGGTTGTGATGTTCTCAAAATGCTTTCCTAACTCTCAGTTGAATTTAGCGGGTTAGTGCAGTTGTGCTTTCTAAATGGAGAAGGCGTGTTAGTTGAGTTCTCCTGCCTTGTCTGTGAAGCTCTGAGAAAAGCCTCCATTGTTTATATTTGTCACAGATAAGGAGTAAAAGCTCGGACACCCATTTGCTGGTTTCCCATGTGCAAAGAATGTCATTATTTTCACACGCACAGTTGAAGATAGCAGAAGCTGGTGTTGTGGGAATTGGTCAGATATTAAGTTCAATGTGGAATTTGGAGACAGTGGTACGACTCATTTCCATTTTTTCAGACAGCGTGAGGTTTCTGTCCCAGAGAGTACGGACTGTGTTTTTAAAGGACCATACAATTTATTTTGTTTGCAGAGATCTCCTATACAGATTAACACAAAACGATCCACAAAATTTTCAATTATGTACCCTTGTACACAAGAGCTCTTGCAACATACCTACATTTTTAAAAAGTCTGCTAATTGGCATCCATGTTCTTTAGTGTCATTTAAACCAATTCAAAGTACTCATATTATGCTTTTTCCCTTTCCTTTATTGTGTTTTTTATATATATATATATATATATATTGTGCATTTTATAAGTTTATTTTATAAGTGAAAAACCTCACTTTGTACCACTTTGTTATAATGCTTGCCTAGCTGCTAGCGTGGTCATCCTCTGCTTCTGACTGGCTAGTAGTCCTTACCTAGCTACTGCGCATATACGACTCCCAACAAAGATTAAACGATGCCTCACTCCGCAGCAAAAACTGAGAACGCAACACACAGTATGAAAAGAGGAGCTGCAGCAATGTGCAGTACAACAAATGTATAGCGTTTTCTAAAAATTAAACCACATAAACCTATTCTGGTACAACTTCCTAAATACAATGAGCATAATATGAGCACTCTAATGGTAAAACCACTTGAAGACACACGTGTATGGTATATTGGATCTGCCAAGTTTAGTCTGCCCCCTGATGGTTCATGTGCAAAATAACAGAAACAAGCTCCTCTTTGTGAAGCCATTAAAATGTCCATCCTCCTCTTTTTTGTCTCTTAGGACTTGACATCAGCGCTGACCAGAAAGATCACTTTGAAGACCCCTCTCATCTCCTCCCCCATGGATACTGTCACAGAGTCGGCAATGGCAATTGCTATGGCTGTAAGACACTGCTTTGCCAAAATTGCTGATATATTAAAAAATCAATTTTTCATGTATTGCAAAATTATATTTCTATTCTATTTTTTTGTATTTGGTAGCTGATGGGAGGCATTGGTATCATTCACCACAACTGCACACCAGAATTCCAAGCCAATGAGGTCCGCAAGGTCAAGGTAAACTATGATTATCCTCCATGTTTACAAAGGACCATTTTCAAAATTTGTCTTTTATGTCACACCATCTTAGCATTTCGTAGTTAAGCCAAATGCTCACCAGTCTCTCCTGGTTTACCTACTGTTTTTATTGTCTTGTTTACACACTTGCATGTCTGTACGAAACAAAATACATACAACATGACAAAAATCTCACATGATCCCTACCCTTGACCTGTCTTCTCCTCCTGTACTGTTTTGTCCCTATATAGGTTCTGGTAATTGTCTTATAAGTGTGTTTTTGTGTGTTACTGCTTTCTTGTATTGGCATATTCATGTGTGTTTTTTGCTGTGTGATGTTTGGCGCTGTTTACACTGGTTTCTCTTGGTTTCCAGAGGTTTGAGCAGGGTTTTATCACAGACCCAGTTGTGATGAGTCCGCGCCAGACAGTTGGGGATGTGTTTGAGGCCAAAGTAAGACATGGCTTCTCTGGTATTCCTGTCACAGAGACAGGCAAAATGGGCGGCAAACTGGTGGGCATCGTCACTTCCCGAGACATTGACTTCCTTTCTGAGAAAGACCGCGGCAAACCTCTTGAGGAGGTGTGTATTTTTTTTTTTTTTTAACTGTATCCATCAGTTGAATTTTGTTTTTGGGATCACTCAATTTAATAGTTCTAACATTGAAATGATGCTCATATCATCTCCAAGGCCATGACAAAGAGGGAGGAGTTGGTAGTGGCTCCAGCCGGTGTTACACTGAAAGAAGCCAATGATATTCTGCAGCGCAGTAAAAAAGGTGAATAAAAGTTCACGTGTGACAGCAGCCTTTTCTCGTTGGATTTTGATCACTCTCATGCAATTTAATAACCTCACTTTCTCCGTAACCAGGTAAGCTTCCCATTGTAAATAATAACGACGAGCTGGTGGCCATTATTGCCAGGACGGATCTGAAGAAGAACAGGGACTACCCGCTGGCCTCCAAAGACTCACGCAAACAGCTGCTGTGTGGCGCTGCCATCGGCACCAGGGAGGATGACAAATACAGACTGGACCTGTTGGTGCAGGCTGGAGTGGATGTTGTTGTACTGGTGGGTGCTTTTTGATGGTTGAATTATGGCTTTTGTATATCCTATTGCCGGTGCCAGTCTGTAATAATTGTGTGAGAATGCTTGGACTAAAATTAGGTCACAGTTTGAGCAGAGGTTGCCTAAAAATACGTACTGTTTTAGATGACTTCCACTGATAAATAGGAATGTGTTGTGCAAGACCAGTAGGACAATGCATGAACTACTACTACTATGACAGTGTAAATTAATAGAACATCAAATCAATCAAATATGTCTGTATGATACACACAGTGTCTGCATTCCTCAGCCTGTATTACCTGTTACTACTACTGAGTCCTCAGATCCAACGCCAGTGTACTTAAACCATGAATGTTTTTGGCTCTCCAGGACTCTTCACAAGGCAACTCGGTGTATCAAATCAACATGATAAATTATATTAAACAGAAGCATCCAGAATTGCAGGTGGTGGGAGGAAATGGTGAGTATGTTGCTGCTGTTGCCTCCCTTAAAATACATGTCAGTGTAAATTCTGTTAGTCGAATAACTCTGATTTTGTTCACATAGCACTGCCTGCTTTTTTTGGGTAGATTTCTTATGTCACCAAAATATAATGGTTTGCACACATCTACAGATACATTTTTATTTTTATCTACAGTGGTTACAGCCGCCCAGGCAAAGAATCTGATCGATGCTGGGGTTGATGCTCTGAGAGTCGGCATGGGCTGCGGCTCCATCTGCATCACCCAGGAAGGTACTCACCCTTCTTTTATATCCCCTAAAGACAAAAATGTCTTTTTTCTTCTCATCATCAAAGTACCGGGAAAGCAGAAACCGTAGCACCTCAGTGCTTGCTGTACCTAGTCTCAATCTGGCTATTGGCTACAGTGAGAAGTAAAAAATACCCTAAGACCCTCCAAGTTGTCATGGTGATCTGCCAAGGCCCCATTCTGGGTTGCCATGGGGACCAGCTTCTCGTGCTCAGACTGGGTCACGTTCGCCAAGAAGGACAGAAGAGACATGTTGCAGCAAAGAGCCATGGCTCTAAAGTAACTGTTTGAGTCACCAGTGAAATAGACACTGCTTGTTATTTTATAAGCTCCGGTTTCTGTTTGTCCAAAAGTCTGGTCTGACTTTAAAAATAATATATATATATATATATATATATATA
>NC_045755.1:14036675-14040329 GCF_008692095.1 Etheostoma spectabile | reverse complement strand
TATATATATATATATATATATATTATTTTTTTTAACCTGATCTGTGTTCATGGCAGTCATGTTAATTTGCTTTCTACCTTCTAGTCATGGCATGTGGGCGGCCCCAGGGGACCTCTGTGTACAAGGTAGCAGAGTACGCCAGGCGCTTCGGTGTGCCAGTCATCGCTGATGGCGGCATTCAGACTGTGGGCCATGTGGTGAAGGCTCTGTCTCTTGGAGCATCGACTGGTGAGATTTTAAAGATTATGACACACAGAACATTGGGAGAAGGCCTCGTTTAACAGTCATTTTTTTATACAGCTTTTTAATCTTAGAAAAATCCCATAGCAATCATCCCATAGCAATCATGTTTACCACAGCAGCAATGATGGTAGATTGGGTAATAAAACAATGGATAATTCTCTCCTTCCTCCCACTCCAGTTATGATGGGCTCGTTGCTAGCGGCAACCACTGAGGCTCCAGGGGAGTACTTCTTCTCAGATGGTGTCCGGCTGAAAAAGTACCGTGGTATGGGCTCCCTAGACGCTATGGAGAAGAGCACCAGCAGCCAGAAACGCTATTTTAGGTATGAGGGAGGCTAAAAGTAGTGACAGGTAAAATTCCAGAGCAGCGATCACAATGTGGGATTCCAGTGGAGAAAAATAGTTTGATCTCTTTCCACAGTGAGGGCGACAATGTGAAGGTAGCCCAGGGTGTGTCGGGCTCGGTCCAGGACAAGGGTTCCATCCACAAGTTTGTACCTTACCTGATAGCTGGTATCCAGCATGGCTGCCAGGACATCGGGGCAAAGAGTCTTTCTGTTCTCCGGTAAGTAGCATGTGCCTGAATTACTTCTTATAATGCAGATATGACCTTTTAATGTGCATTATATTTGACCACCTTTCTAACTTTTCTTTAGTTCCATGATGTACTCTGGAGAGCTGAAGTTTGAGAAAAGGACCATGTCTGCACAAGTGGAGGGAGGAGTTCATGGACTTCACTCGTAAGTAAAAAAACTGCACTTAAACTTGGACTGAATTGTAGAGGCAGTTTCTACAGTGAGAGGTCAGTCCTAGAAGCAGAAATGGAACTCTAAACTGTGATTTATTTGACTCTCATACAGTACCTGGTAGATGATTTTCATCATGCCATTGCTAAGAAACAGCTTGGCTCTAAGATTAGTCTACCTCCTTTTATGTGTTGGCATTGGCAAACGCAGCAATGGGAATTAAACCTGCTCTATAAAGAAGGGACATTAACTTTAACTTGACTAGCAGCAAGCTTTATGGAAAAGGGCTGGACAGGCTGTATCGCATGTCCCACAGTGACTCTTGTGCAAATGCAATTTAGCATTTTTCTGCCAAATGCATTCAAAAAACATGTAACAGGTAGATGCAATTTGCTGAATTAAAGTGCGTTGCTGTTAGAGTACTTTTAGCAGCTAAAGTCATTTATATTCGAGTGTGCGCTGATATCTCTCCGATTCTTCTCTGCCCCCACAGTTACGAGAAGCGGCTTTACTGAGCAGGGGATGGAGTGCAGATCGTCGTTGCACATGAAACACCCAATCTAACTGTGACCAAATGTTAAGTCGCCACTTCTGCTAAAATACGCACCACCCACTACACCCTTTTGCCCCATCCTCTGTCGTATCCACCGTTACTCTCTCTCCGATCCCAGCCAGCTGCTTTTGGGAGGAAAGAGACGAGTAGCTAAGTGAGAATCTCCAAACTGACAGCCGCCTCTCTGAACACCTGGGATCTCACACTCAAGAAGTGGCACATCAGGGATTTCGGAATGACGTACGCACCTGTCTCTTCAGTATGCAGCCGATCCCAATTTAGCGTGTGGCTTGAGAGTAGTGGGAAAGTGAACTGCGTGCCTGGTTGGTGAATTAAGGGTTGTGTGTGTCCATTTTGTGATATAGTTTAAAATGTGTCTTGGGGCAAGTAAGTGAAGGTACAGTGTGTTAATATTAGTGAGTCTAAAATAGCCATGGTGCAGATCACATCAGCATCTTATCTGGCTTTTTTTAAGGATTCACACCTACCAGCCCACTCCCGATCTCAAGTCTCTTACATCCCAGCTCTTAAACACACTAGTATGTACAAAAAAAACAAAAAAAACAAAAAACAAAACAAGACAAAACACTTGTCTTTTTATGTGCTGTGTGTCTGTGTTTCATGGCAATCTTACCTTTTTATTTTATTTTTTTCTATCACAGCTATACGCTACTAAAGAACAGTAGCTGCTAATATTTCAGCGCATATTGTTTACTTCCTGGATTGTGGATCCCGAGGTACGAGATATTGGTCGTGACTATTATCCTTTCGACTCGGTCTCCTCCAGTGTCCCCTACAATCAGTAGACGGAACCCAGACCCTCAGTCTTTAATACTGTGAACATTAATTTTCCCTTCAACAATATCTTGACAAATAATCAGTATCCCATCTTAGTGCAGTGTGTTCATATGTTGAGCATGGAAGGGACCAAAAGCTGAAGATCAGGAATGTTCGAAAGAAGGAAAAAAGAAAAAAAAAAAAACTAAAACGTATCAAATCAATCATAAATTGTTCGTAATGAGGACGAAGGACTATTTCTCTAACCTTAATTTGAATACTTTTAGATAAAAAAAAACAACAACTTTATATTAAACCTGTATTGTCTAGGGGGGGCTTTGAATTGAGCATGAAGTGTTTTTGATATGCATGTTTGTTTTTTCACTAAGCCAAACATGGATGTATTTATATTCTTCTTTTATTGTAATTGCACACATACTGCCAAGCGTCTTTACATTTCCTCTGACACTTTTCTTTTGTAATTTCAAAACCAAAATTGGCGTAAGAAGTCACCTGTTACCTTGTTAGTTGTTCATTTCTGTATTCTCAGTGTGGCATAGGTTCTCTGTTACCATAGGTGTATTTTAGTTTGGATTTATTTGTTTCTTTTTACCGGAGATATGCCTTGAAATGGGGATGAATAAATGCTGTTCGACAGCTCAGTGCAAAAGCATAAAGCTACACACCCTTTCGCCTCTTTTTATTTAAAACAGAATCGCTGTGTTTGTTATCAGCTTATGTAGGAGTAGGCTTTGTCAACATTTTCATAATGGATGTCCTTTTGGCCATAACTGAAATGTCCAAGATTATAAAAGTTGAGTTGTTTTCTCTAACATACTATGTACTTGACCCTGCACAGAGTTCACTTGACTAACAAAAGCCTTGTAATTGGACTAAATAGCAAAATAAATGAACATGAAAATATGAAGAAATATATAGCTTCCTGTATCCAGTTGCAAGTGACTGCTGCTTGTTTTGAGTTTCCCATATAAAGAGAGTTCAGGTTTATATAATGTCTATTTTGTAAAGTACTGAGTCCTGTACGTCCATCTAAAAAGCACACATATAGGGAATAGTGTTATGTGTTTTTAGTCTGAAGTATATTGCAAAGCTACAGTTGCCAGGACATAGTGGTCCCTTCTCCAACCAACAACCAAAACTATAAGCATGGGCTTTTAAGATGGATGGAAAAGACTCGGTATTCATAAATCCTTTTTTTGAAGAAGAAGAATATCACTTCAAAATATGTTTACAGGAAAACATTCAACAGAGGAAAGTTGCTTTTGCTTTCTATGGTAAATAAAAAATAAAAATAAACTATGAATGGAATGGACT
>NC_045755.1:14011039-14036665 GCF_008692095.1 Etheostoma spectabile | reverse complement strand
AATATGAGTTGCAAACTCACATTGCCGGATGTCACTTTGAACCTCAAGTAAAACAAGCCATTTGTTATAAAACACACTTTATTAAACTGTATGTTGAGCACAGTTATATCTGAACATAAATAAATTAGACCGGTTATAGAATATGCCGTCAGTGTATGTTGAAGCACAGTTCATTGGTGATAAATGTAGGAGGATAATGCAACATAGTGTGTGTTTTACCAGTAGAGGGCACTTTTGCACCAGAACTGCAAATAAGATGTCTTGCATATTGGTATGGAGAGTTTATAGTTCGACAAACTTAATTTGAATCTCATTTGTTTATTAACATGAGATTTAATGACAGTGATATTCTGTTGAATTTGAAAGCATAAGACCTCAGTAGTATTTAATAAGTGCTTAACTTTAGTCACAGTACTATCTATTGGAATGTAGAAATGCAATAAAAAACATTTGTACAAATTCTTGTTATCTCCACACAGCAAAATGTTACTATTCTTTTGACTGTGTCAAACTTCACTAGCCTTTATCAAACATGTAAAAGATACAAATTACCATTTGGCTTTTGACATTCTTGGCACTTAGACCCTCATTGACATTCACTAATGACCATATTACAAAGCTCCAAAAACTATTTTGCAAGCTATAGGTCTTTCATGGTGTATGCAAAAGCTACCATGCACTATCAAATAGGCTGTAAAAATGCTTGACAGTCAGCCTGACATCCTTCTTAATAAGTCCTTTGTGTAACCCTTATTTGACCAGACTGTCCTTTATAAATCAATAGTCTCGCTGCAGATGCTCAAAGCATCGATTTGTCTGCAAACCGTAATGAACTCCTCCTGCACGGATCGGTCTGCCTCAGACGACATGTCCAGGTCCAGGCTCTCCTGTGAGGCTGCGCCCAGCGTATTATACTGCCTCTGTGGGTCAGCATGGCCCTGGTGGCCAGAGGACGCCACATGGCCAATACCCCCTTGCTGGAGAAGCTGCTGCGCATGTCTCTCCGGGCTCGGACAGAGGACCAGTGACGAGCCTCCGAAAGATTCTCGGTAGAGGGAACAGGAGGAAGAGCTGCCCCTCCAACCTTCACGAGATGAACAGCTGGAGGAAGAGGACAGGGAGGGAGATGGTGGAGCACCTACAATAGTGTCTCCTTGAGTTTGGGCACAAGAGAGCTGGGGTTGAGACGCCATCTCCACGCAGGAAGAGGTCCGATATAGGCCAGGGTCCATTGAGAGAGGATCACAGAGGCCATTGCTTGGAAATGCACAGTGGTTGTTAATCGATAGATCTCTGCAGCAAAAAGGTCTAGCAGGGCTAAAGAGGCTCATGGGAAAGAGTGCCTCACTGAAGAGTGCTTCGTCTATGCTGCGACGCAGGTTGATGGGTGAAGGTGGCCGCAGATCTGTGGTGGAGTCACTGGTAAACGAGGATCCACCTGAGGGCTCTCTGGCTCCTCCATCCTCAGGTTTTCCTGAACCATGTAAGTCCAAATCCAAGTCCAGGTCTCGGTATGCCAAGGCCCGGTTGCTGTGGTAGAGGAGGTCCAATCCGTTCAGACTGCTGCCAAGCCTGTCATCCACCAGAGTGTAAAGAGGAAGGTTCTCTGTCTCTCCAAGCCCAATGGTATCAACAATTGCAAGCTTCTCCTGCTGGCTCAGGGACCACTGGTAGCTCCCAGGCAGGATGGGGGACTTGGATGCCAACAGTTCAGTCCAGCAGCTCCCTGCAGCTGGTAGATGGTCAGAACAGTAGACTGGTTGTGCGACCACCAAGGCTAAAGTGAGACAAACCCCAAGCTCACACAGTCTGCAGCTAAACTGAAAAGCCCACCAGGGCCAAGGATGGAAGACCTCCTCTCCACCTGCAACACCCATAGCATTGAGCATTGCATATAACTGCAGTCCTGCACATGCTAAACAAAACAATGCTGAAATACAGACGGTTACAGCTGCACGGTTCCAGTCCCGGCTCTCAGCAAAGGGGCATCGGTTGTAGCGCTCAGCAGGTGTTGGAGACGTGTTATTCAGGTGGTAGATGTGCTTCGAATCTGCCCGCACGTAGATGTAGAACACAAAATAGGCAGCGGACAGAAATGTGGCTAGTGCTACAAAGGCTCCACGTGAGATGAGTGAAAGAAAGAGGCAAAGGGGAGGCTTTTGCTGGTAGAACTTCAGTAATGTCACCGGTCCGAATGCGGCACCAAAGTGGAGGACTACCAGGCAGGCAAGGAAACAGGGTCTCTGGAAAGCTGAGTAGGAGAGCTGCATTCTTGAGCGCATTGAGAGGAGAAGGAAAACCAGACCAAAAGCTGCAGTCAAGCAGGGAAACGGTGCTTCGTAGAGTATCAGTGAGGCCTCTGTGGAGGGCAAACGGTCCTGGTGGCCGTAGGCATCGTACAGGAGGGAGAAAGATCTGGTGCAACCAGCGGCTAATAGGAACAGGCTGACCAGGGCAAAGTATCCACATCCGGATGGACATCGTAGTGGCAAGCAGAGCAGATTTAGTGCTGATGCTAGCGTGAGCATCGCAAAGACACAACCAGCCCCGTATACATGCGCCTCCCAGGCCAGGCCCCAAGCTGCCATGGCGCTGTTCCAGTCGGTGTACAGCGGCACCAACATGAGCGGAGCAGGGATCAGGAGGGGGTTGACTGATTGGTTCATGGCAGTGATATTTTGTGTGTGCTTGACCTCCGAGGAGGTTGTTGCGTCCCAGGTGTCGGAGAGGTTGCAGATCCCGGAGCGCTCTTTATTGCAGTCTGGAAGGAAGGTGGCGTTGCTGTCCACCGGGTTGGACATCCAGTCTTCAGTGTACAGAGGAAAATGTGGAGTTTCTAGAAAAAAAAAGTAGAAATTTAATTTGATCAAATATGCTTTAAATACATGGGAGAATAAACAAGATTCATATTTTAATGAGTAATTTAAGACAAGAAAAATCCAAAACTTGGAAAAGGCAACAGCTGTAAACATCCCAATTTTAATTCATTTTAAAGCATACTCATTCACTTACTCATAAGAATACACAGAAACATTTAATCAAGGTTCAAACTATTGGAGCCAGAAAACAAGTTGGATCAGATCCAGGATGGTAAAAGCGCGCTTTCCTCATAATGTGCTAATCCTTTTTAAAAGCTTGTAGAAAGGCAACTTTAAATTGGGCCCACGTCAGAGGGTGTGTGTGTGTGTGTGTGTGTGTGGTGGTGTGTGGTGTGGGTGTGTGTGGTGTGTGGGTGGTGTGGTGTGTGTGGGTGTGTGTGTGTGTGTGTGTGTGTGTGTGTGTGTGTGTGTGTGTGTGTGTGTGTGTGTGTGTGTGTGTGTGTGTTTTAGAGAACAGCCCACTCAGAACCACAGAGCTAGTTTCTCTTGCATTACGTAAGCCATCTGGATTTTCCATGCGCGTACAGTTAATCATGATTGTGTTAGACGTGGTTAGCACTGCAAAGGAAATGGTTTAGCTTTGGAAATTAAGGGGAACCATGTAATATGTGTTTGTGTGAACACCACAAAGACGCCTGCAAAGCTCATCTGTGCCATACTGGAGGATGACTTAAATTTGGACATGGCACACTACGTTTTTTTCACAGCAGTATATCTCACAGGTGGGCAAAAAGACAAACATGATTTTTCAGCCTCCTTGTCTCCACATTACTGAGCTTCACATAATAGACCTTGTTCTTTTCCATAAAACATAACAATCACCATGCACATACTATCTTTTCACCACAAAAAAGAACATATTGAGACCTTCACTCTAATAACGGCAGCTTAAACCCCTTGCCCTACTACAAAAGCCGAAGAAAAACGTCTCTCTCATTTGCGCACGCAAAGCAACACACACACAAACACACACACACACACACACACACTGAGACAAGGTCATCAGTCATTTTGCTGGAGATCAGAGGCAATCACTCCTCCATAAAGAGCCAGGTGCTATGATGGACAACAGAGATGGGGACAAATGAACTTGATACACTGACAGCACAGTAAATCACACATCAGTCAGGTTTAGTACACTCAAAAATATTTAGCTGTAATTTCTATGTGAGATTAGATACTTATTTGTGTAAAAATGGTGTTTTAAATACAGCCCAAAAGCATTGTCTAATGCTAATGTCTTAAACAGAGAAAAAAGGGGTTAAATATGTCCAGCGAAGCCTGGGGAATACATTATATAGGGTGGTTCTGGTATGTGCCACTTAAAGAACTTAAATGTGCAGACATCAGCACCACAAAACCCCCAAACCTTTCCTTATAGATTGTTTTATTCATTTCCTAAGTACACCTAAAAGTGGGATCTATGTGGTTTAGCAATTTTGTTTTAAGTCTCTCTCATCTGTATTTTAATGTACTTTTATGGGTTGTATTCTTGTGTTTCCCATCCCACCCTGTCCTGGTCACCTAATTCACTGTTTTGTTCTGCCTTCGAAAAGAGGAAACTCCCATACGTGGGTTTAGTATCTTTGAACTAGGACAGTTTTCTGTTCGGTTCTCCTGGACTCCCTAGATATTTTAAAAGTGGCTTCCCATGCCGTGTGTTTTTTGCTCCCCCCCCCCCCACTGAAGTTATTAGGATTAATCCTCTGGGAACCACAAATGTCTGCAACAAATTTCACAGTAATCTATCCAGTAGTATTTGAGATATTCCAGCCTGGACCAAAGTGATGGATCGACATTACTGTGCTAGCGTGACTTATAATCAACAGATTAATCAATGATGACACCAATCATTACTTGTAACCACTCCATATTGAATCAATGCAGAATGCTGAAAGCCATGTCATTGATATATTGGTGTCATGTTGAGAAAATGAGGAGGTGTTTTTAATCATGTTTAAAGTGACATTAGCAGCTTTTAATGAGGGCATTAACTACCGTATGTCAGTGTTCTAATAAACCAGCACTGTTTAACTGCACTGACAAAGTCCCCCTATCACAACAGACAGTAGCGGTGTGGAAAATGTGGCTGGAGTGTAAAACAAACACACAGCTGCAGGCATTTTGATGAATGTGTGGGCCACTGATAAACTAGGTGGTGTTCAGTGCAGTGTTATGACTCGTCCGTCCAACTGTTTACTTTCCAGGGCGATGGTGATGATTTGGCTGCCAATCCAGCCGACTGAAAAAGGTGACACGTATTGACTCAGTGCCATGTTTTGTTACCTCGCTCATGTCGATAAATGTCTCATCTGAGCCGCCTGGACGGGGTTTGGTATGTAATGGCTACAGTACAAGGATCAGAACGTTACGTTCCACTGCATGCTGCTCGGTCATCTGACACATTCCTGTGGGAACAGGTCCCCCATGCTAGGGGCAGTAGACATATCTGCAGTTGACAGACAGCCTGAAAGCAAAGTGACTGTGGACATAAACTGAAGTCATTTTAACTAAGAAAGTCAAAAATGCAATTTTTTAAAGACTTGAAATTTCCACTGACTACACTACCTGTTCTGACTAGCTGGTGCTGGGAACATATTGCAGCATTTAGCAGCTGAAGGGCCGGCTGTGGCTCAGGTGTGGGTTAACCTTTCATCACAAAGTTGACGGTGCAGTCCCCAGCTGCTTCGGTCCGCATGTCAAAGTGTCCTTTAGCAAGACGCTGAAATGACACTCAACCCCGAGTTGCCCTCACACAAATTCCTGTTATTAGCCAGATGGGTATGCCGACGCCTTGCATTCCAGTTCCGCCACCAGCGGTGAATGAATGTGTGTGTAAGGTAGAAAGGTGCTATGTAAATGCAGTCCATTTGCCATAAAAAGCCAGCTAAAAGCGTGTAAGGCTGTATTTAGGCACAGCAGTTTTTTTTAGCCATGCTAGCATTAACATTTAGCTCATATAGGCATTGCTAACATGCAGATGTCACGCAGGTATAATGTTAACCATGTTCAACACCTTAGTTTAGCGTGTTAGCATGCTAACATTTGCAAATGAGCACAAAACACAAGTATAGCTGAGAATGAAAGGAATGGCATTTGTCATTTGTAGGTATTTGGTCTTAAACCAAAATAATGGACTAAGCTAAAACGTTGAACTGATGATGGCGCTAGGGATAAATGCCATGGGTTCACCCAAGTTAGTAGGATTTATCCTCTGGAAAACTTGGAAAAGTATTTAGCCCTTCTTTCACAATGCCTGCAGCTAATGATTTCTGTGAATATTTTATGTTACATTCAGTATAAATTGAAAGAACGTAGATCTGTCTTAAGACAATTCACTTAATCTTTAATAACCGATAGCATACAGTCTAAAAGATAAATTAACAACTTTCTAAAAACTCACATTACAAGGCTTCAGATTTCTTGTGAGGAGTGGTTTCATTGAGGTCTCAGTTGAAACACTAATTAGTGCACAGGGGCTTTATTTATTACTTAATTACTTTGGGTTTTGCTTTTAAATCCTAAGCGGTCTCACCTAAGGCACCTTACCCTGCAGACCAGCCTAGGTAATAAAGGTGAATGATTCTACTGATGTTAAATAGGCAACAACCCCACACAAATCTTAATTAGCTGTGTGTTCATTCTGCGTTGTGAAACTGAGAGCACCATGTTGTTTTTATCTGATTGCTTTCATTTTCAATTAGGATCACCTCAGAAAAAACAATTTAGTGGGAGCTCATGGAGAAGTTAGATCATGCATACTGAGCAGGAGCCAGTTGTGTGTGCTAGGCTGACGGTTTATCTGCTTTCTCGACGCTTGCACTTAGTGCTAAAGCACCTGATCTGGGTCCCTTAAAACAAATGGGATAGCTTGTATGATACCTGTAAAGTTGTTTAAGTGCAGCAGATATTATCGACAACAGATTTTTGCTTTAGGCAGTACACATTTTAATGGCAGACAGACGACCAACATATTGTTTCACTCACTCACTCACTCACTCACTCACTCGTGGCACACCAAGATAGAAAGCCCCGTAGCGCCCTTATCATCAGAAAGTGGCACATTTGACAGGTCTGTTTTTGAAAATCACTCGGCAACATCTGCTATTCTGGGCGAGGTAATGTGGGTTACATCTGCTGCTGTGAACTGGGCTAAAAGTAAATCTTTCAATAAACATCTTTTACCAGAAGTCAAGTTCATGATGATGGAATATTATAGTATATGATACACCTGTATATGTATACATTGAGATTACACCAGATTTTACAGTAGATGATGAGAATATTTTTTGATTAATGAACCCATTGATGTACTATATTTTTTTACTATCAAAAAGTCCTGTGACCAAACGCCAATAACGAATTGTTTCTACTAATATTGTCTGTGTAGAAAAGCCTAATATAGCTCATTGTTCTGTGCCATGGACCTCCACTGTTCCTCCACTGCCCCAAAACCAATAAAAACACCATGCCATGAACTCTCTAGAACACCAACTATGTATTAATCCGCCATTGAAAATAGTTCCCCCACAAATGCCCCGTTTACTCGTGTTTGAGTGATGTTTTCTGAAAACTGCTATGGCCAGCTCTTTGAGGAAATTGCTGAGCCTTTTGTGAAAAAGAAAACTGGATATTTGTAAGCAGGTTTTAAAGATGTGCGTCATCAGTAAGAGCCAATGGGCTTGGTGCAAACGGGATGAAAGATGGTCAAATTATTGGTGTTAGACTTGTCATGGGATTCATTGCATAGAAACAGGTTGATGGAAACACACTCAATAACAACAATACAGAACATTGCCAGCCTTAATTATTAATGTCTATTGTTATACACAGTATTCTCACCTAATGTTTTTTTGTGTCTGATGGACCTGGTTTTAAATCACACAAATACAATAGGAGAAATTTTACACCCTGCATTAATGAATAGATTCCAAAACAGAATACGTTAAATGTTATTTGCAGAAAAAACCTGCGCAAGCAGCGAGTCTTTATTTTAAAGTACTCTGCTGTCATTGGCCAGCACTGAATTACTTGTGTGTATTTTCAGTTTCAGGCAGCTATTGTCACCAGATCAATGATTACTTAACTGAGAGACATATTTGTTTATCGGGGTAGGCATTGTTCCCTTACTCTTTTGTTCTCAAGAGTTCCCTAAAATCACAGCTTGACTAAGCAATTACCTCCTCCCATTGGAAGCAATTAGTAGCTTTAGGCAAAGAATGCAAGGTAATAGTCAACCTGCAAAGGACTGGAAGAAACACATATTGAAACAGCTACAGGACGGTTTTTCAAACAAACAGCCTGCAGTCCTTTTAGTAGTCCGCCTAACAGCATGCCAGAGCAAACGCATGCTCAAATGGATGGGATTTTGAAATATTTTGTTTGTTCACATCTCAAGGGATTTGTTTTCTCACCTGTGCTCTGTGGTGTAGATGTTGTTAGCAGCTTATTGGATGGTGTGGAATTGTCTTCCAACTTGGTGTCACCGTCCCAGTCAGCTGAAGGAACCACACCTTCTTCATCGTCCTTATCCTCTTTGCCCGGCAGCTCTGGGAAGACACATGCAATTTAACCTCTGAGCGATGTCAAAGCGATAAGGACTGTTATTTAAAGAACACGACATTGTAGCTCCATGAAGTCTGAGAAAAAACTGATTAGCAACTCTGGAGCCTTCCCATGGAAAAAGTTTAACCCTCTGTGTTCTCTGCTCCCAGTATGTCTGAGCTTCCCACTGCACAACATGGAAGGACTATATTTCTTAACCCAGTTCTGTCAAATATATTGGCCCATCGCCCACTTAGTTGTAGCCAGTCATCCATAGCACAGTAGTCTGGCCATCTATAGTCTAATTACACTGACATCCTGATATGTGTGTGCATGTTTGAGAGTGTGTGTACATCCTGATCCATTACAAAATCCAGACCCCATGCCTGTTTTATTAAGAGACCAAAGAAAGAAAGAAAGAATGAGAAATAGGTACATCACTCTAGAGATTATGAGATTTGGAACAATGACTGTGATGAAGCCAGGGATAGCAGCAGGTACAGTGATAGTTTATAACTTCAGTATTAATATTAATAAAAGACGCAGAGGCACAGGGCTAGTGGGAGGAATGATGAGTTAGAAAAAAAAAACAGCGACGAGGCAATGCGAGCCACCATCGTACAGTATGATCTAGGTCATGCTCACAGCACCCGATTTAATATTATGTTTTAAAAGTCTCCAAAGCAAAATCTGCTTTGCAGACGGAGATCTGTCTACACCAAAGGACCTACACATGACCTACCTGCACATACAACAGTTATTTATTCCACTATAAATCAGTTATATTTTGAGTAACATTTACAAATAGAACAATTGTAAGTTATATGTATGGGTTTTGTGCGACGTATTTTGTTCAAAACTTGAGATTTTAAAGGTATCCCATGGAGGTTATAACCAGTAGGAGCGGAATTGTTTTTACGACCGTCCCAGTCTGCAGTCAGTTGTCTGCACACAAGAACAAATCACAACACACAGTCGCCAGTTTTCACGCTATTTAGCTGATCCATAGTTGGAACACGGTCATTTTCAACAAAACGTAGCAATGCGGTAAAAGGCAATGAAGAAGAAGACTTCAAGATAGTAAAGCTGAATGTAAACAATGCAGGACTATAAATGTTTAAAAAAAACATCTTTGCAAATGTTTTATGAGGAAGATAATGTATTTGACACATTTGTTAGACCTCAACAAGGCCTTAGGTCATATGCAGGGAAATGGTCCGCGTGGAGAGAAAAAGAGGTTAACGCGTTTGCCAAATGGCATTATCGGAACCTATCGGCTCTCTGATGAGGATTTAGCTTTTTTTTTAGCTTTTTGTAAACAGATTTCTGCATTGATATGCAGATATCTGTTTATAGAGATTTGCCAAAACATCGTCTGTACCTGTCCTCTTGTGTTAGTATTAGACTGTGACCGGCACACGAAAAGAGGAATTCTTGGCCGTATATTCGCTGGCTACACCGGAACCACCAAAATATTGTCTGTTGCCGATGGGTCCAGAGATTATTTGGTGAGGAACACTGAAAGCTTACAAAAAACTCCACAGGTTAAGTTTGAGTCATTACAGTTTAAATTTCAGTGAGTCATTACAGTTATCTGACCAAGATGACTAATTGGCCGAAACATTTGTGTATTTGTTTCCTCAAACGTTTGTTGTTGTCACAACCTTTTTGTTATCATGCCAAGGTGCTCTTGAGCAAGGCGCCAAATCCCGCTAACTGCTGGGGTGTGCCTGTCCAGCAGTCCCGAAGCCCTCACTCTAACATTTCTCCATTTGTGCATTTATAGGACATGAGCATTGTGTGTGTATTTCAGGCCTGTGTGTGTAGTGTGTTCCAACAATAGAATGAACAAATTTTAAATTTAATTTTAAAAAAAGTATATAAATTGAAAATGGTTTGATTGTGTCAAGTGAATTGGTAATTTAAGACTGTACACCACAGCCGGATCGCTGCAGCATCTCAGATCTGCAGAACAGATGCTTGGATGTGCCCGCACTGCAGATTAAATTTCAACATAACGAGATTTTCTACAAATAAGATATAAGGATCATATCACTCACTCACTCAGTACAAGTGGAGCTTATCTCTTGAGCTACAAGCAAAATTATCAATGACTGGCTATTTTTTAGACTGCTAACAGAGCAAAATGAAAGCCAAAAGATAAAAATAAAAGATGTTACTGTTTACCTAATTAGTACATACATCGTTTCATTTAGCCTTCATGAACTTAAAGTATGATGTAGCCATTGTTTTTTCAAAATATCCTTCCTTCCTCCTCAGGCTGGGAATGGATATTTCTCTATTAGATTTCATCTAGAGAGCCTAAACTGAATTTAACGTTGCACCTACAGTGGGCAAAACCTTTGAGGAAATGCCATTTTGGCGTGGTAGTTCTTCATAGTGTATAGTGATTCAGAGGCTCCTCATTTCCGGCTTCCAGAAATAATAAACAAAAGATGATCTTGGACTCCATTAAACTCTGCTTTATCTACGTAAGCCCCGAATTAGTTTGTGAAAGCATGCAGTGGTTTGTAACGAACACACTGAGCTTAGAGTGATAAGAGCGAAACAGAATACGTTGGATAGCAGTGTAGCAGAGAGTCAGAGGCGCATAATCAGATCCATAAAAATGAGATATTATGACTGGGATAACTCATCTCAAATGTACTTGCACAAAATTGCATCAGGTTATTGCTAATTTGGTTCTATTTTAAGATAGTTACTAAGGGATTCATGGAATTTTAAAACTCCATTCCGCTATCTTACTTAGAAATCAGTCCATATAAAGGTGATCATTATTCCAGATTGTTGTCTAATTGCATATTTGCATTAATCAATATTATTCCGCCTGAGAGCTGTGGGTCAAATCCTAAAAACAAACAGGCCTAACCCATTCAGTTTTCTAGAACTCATGGACTCTGTCTTGCTAAGGGAGTCATTATGAAAAGATTAACATAATATTAAAGTCACCACAGTTTTGCATTAAAACCCTTTTTCCATGTAAATATACTGGGGCATTAGATATTCATGTCACATGGTCTGTGCGTGAATCCATTTTCTTAAGCAATTAATCTATGTCAATGGTCGTGCTATAGCTTCGTTACAGCACTTAGATCATAGAGACCATATATCCTTGCAGTTACAAATGGAGTATGTTAAGGGTCTTTTAATACAGCATACAGTAATGGAAAAGGTGGGAGGAGGGGAAAGAATGAAGGAGCTCTCTCTTCTCATAATTGCCCTTGCTGTTGGAGTGTCCCTTAGTAAAGGATTTGACACAGATGCAGATCATTGCTGTTCTTTCAATTTTTTTTTACACCTGACAGCCTTCTCAAGGGCAAGGCCACATAGCAAACACTTGATCAATGAAAAACCCACCCATTTGTGTGGCGAAGATGTTCCACACCTCCGGTAGGGGAGTGATTCACCCTTTGTAGCTTAAAATACACTACAGCACGCGGATTGAATGTTTACATTGGGACAACGTATGATAATGTATGATAATGCAGGGGGGTTGTGCTTTCATTGTCATATGAAGTCTCCCCCTGCGTCCTTTAGCAAGGTGTGCTTATTTAAACACTGCACTACCACACCAAATAGACTACTAGGGTGCAAAAAAGGACCATATTTTTTATTGTTTTTTTTTTTTTATTTCTCCATGGATGACTAAAAGCTTATCTGTTCCCTGTCAGGACATTTTTACTATTTAAAGCAGGCAAAGCTGACATGGATGTCCATGGAACAAAGTGACAGGGATTTGTGTTTGTAAAAGAGATTGCTAAAGGCGGAGGGGAGCTGGGAGGGAGGGAGGGAGGGAGGGAGGGAGGAAGGGAGGAAGGGAGGGAGTAGACTAAATGGCGAGAAGCACGTTCAGCATCCGTGAACAGCGACTGGCGAGCGGATGGTCCCACTGGAGACAAAATGATTTCGCTGAGTGTGCGCTTGGAATACTGATACACGGCAACAACAGCCCTCCCCACCCGGGCCAATCCCCCCCTATCTTTTCTGCATGCCGTCACACCATGCACAACCGAAAACAAATGTAGACACAACACCGGTCGCTGTAGACAAAACGTAACACCACCAGTTTCAGAACAAGCTGCGTAAAGGTATGCAAGATGCAAGATTTGGAATAGTTGCATTCCAACACTGCAAGAAAACATTCTCTCTAAATCTTTATTTCCTGCTAAGGAACTGTTAATGTACTTTTTGATATTGTACAGAATACATTGTTATCTGTAAGTACCCAGTATTGTTCCATTATCTTTTACTGTGACTATTATTGCCACTATTCATTTCAACCCCAACCGGCCCCGTCAGACAAGAGCCTGGCTCTGTCGCACTGTTGCTTGCTCTGGAGGGAACTGCTAGAACTGTTGGGTCCTTGCAAATTATAGAGTGCGGTCTAGACCTACTCTATCTGTAAAGTGTCTCGAGATAACTCTTGTTATGAATTGATGCTATAAATGAAATTGAATTGAATTGAATTAAAGTTATCCAGGAGTGTCTCAAAGTCCATTTCTGACCTTGGAAACAATCTCATTTTAACAATCTCCTTTTAAGGTCCATTTAGTAGCTATTCACTGTGTCACACATGAAAAGGAAGTCCCTAAAGTGCTAAGAAAAATAGAAATTCTACGACAACTGTTAAATCTGATTGAAAATTTCAGAACAGCTACCGACCCTAACATGAGATTTTGTCAAGCAATGAGCTAAAAGCTGTTTAGAATAACAAGAGTAGCCAAGAGGGGTTGAGAGAAACCTCAGTTTTTTAGAGAAAAGCATTAGGTATTGTAAAAGGGGAAATCATTTTGTACATGTATTACCATTAAATTGTTTCATTCTGTTTTGGCTAAAGATTTGTGTAATTATATAGGGACTACAATTAATTTAAATTGTATTATTAAAAAATATCTATTTTGACTGATATTAATATGAATTTGGTGGGAGGCCAGCATTAAATTATAGACGTTAATCAATGTGCACCTGCAGAATATTAGTATGTACATATTGCTGGCACTACAGTGTGAATACATCCATCAAACAATCACAGGTTTATCAGGTGGACATCAAACTTCACCGACTGAGAATAATCTACCCATCATTTTCTGGCCCAACCTTTGACCCTACATGATGAATGTGTCTCTACCAGGAGGAGGACCTTTCCTGAAGGCTCATTAAACACACAGACACCACACTGCTACCAGTGTTGGGGGATGGGCGTTGACGAAGGATGTCTGGCCTCACTGTCATGTAAAAGTCTCCTGGAACCTATTGGCTACCAGTAGCTGTTTTAGCTCATCATCTTTTCATTTTGATTCTCTTTGACAAACAAAACACCCACCAAGCAGCCTTCAATCAAATCCTCTTTCCTTTCATTCACTGAACGGCTTATGTAATATGGGATTTAAAAAAATTAAATAGGATGATACGAATTACTCACTGGCAACAATGAAATGTTAAATCAACTTAGTCATCAACAACACATCACTTCCAACATGGAACTATTTTATTGAATAGTTCAAAGTCTGTGGTAAGCAAGCATTGGAAATACAGTAAATATGTTTCATGCTGTTGTAGATGGTTTTGATTGCTGTATTGTGCAACTCCCATTTCTGAAAGCTGTCATGTTAACCACCACAGAGATACTGTTGACTTTTGGTTTATTTCATGTCTTGACATTTGTGTTATCTCATGTCCTAGAATGAAATCCTATTTTCTTGTTAAATAACTTTTTTTTAATTATATTTAGTCTCAAGGTGAACAGAAATTTCAACACATAACCCATCATTGTAATCATTGTTAATGTAGATTCCAGACTTGGACCTAATGAGTGTCGTCAGGGTTTCAACAACATCTGGAATAATGCTAATGTCGGACCTTTGACCACTCACCATGTCAGATATGTCATCGATCAAGCCAAAATGTTTTTCGACAGCCAGCCATTGAACACTTAAGACCTGCCTGCCCATGATGGATCACATCTATATAGTCAATCCAGCCACCATTGATTGGTTTAACTTTGCTTACCTCCTGCTATTGAGATGTTAACCCTTTGGATCTGAGTTGTGCTTGTTATGGATTCCATCACCAGTTTGTGATTGATCCCCATGGCAGTGGTGATTACCCCCGGCTGTTCCTCCCCAGGCATTGACCTGGCCTCGGAGAAGCCCAGGTCAGCCTTACTCTGAGTGGGGTGAGTTTCCGTCATTGTGGCCCCTCCAGCATGGAGGGTAACACTGACAGTAGAGTGTTGTGGTTTTCTGACAAACATGGTTTCTGAGGACGTAGGTGGAGTTACAGACCCCAGAGGGTGTCTGCTGGTCAATGTGGCCTCCACAAGTCCTGGGGTTGTTTCCGTCATTGTGGCCTCTCCAGCATGGAGGGTAACACTGACAGTAGAGTGTTGTGGTTTTCTGACAAACATGGTTTCTGAGGACGTAGGTGGAGTTACAGACCCCAGAGGGTGTCTGCTGGTCAGTGTGGCCTCCACAAGTCCTGGGGTTGTTGTGATTTGGGCTGCTGCCCATGTCAAGGCAGTGGGAACTGTGGTTTCTGATGCTATCGTCAAAGAGATCTTTTCTGTGAAATCTCCAACCTCCTTTTTATCAGTGTGTTCCTTTGGCAGGTGTTGTGTAGTGGCGCCAATGCTGGTTCCGGCCGCTCGTCCCGTGCCCCTCGGTGGGTTGGTGTGTGTTGCACTGTGTTCAGGAGTGTTTGTGCTGGTGGGACTGTTAGTGAACAGAGTGTTTCTGATAAAACTGCTTGTGGGAGAGTAGGAGTCTGGAACAAGAGTACCATTGTCGCTCTGTGCTATGCTGCTGTGTGGAGATTCTGATGTCCCTTTTGGAAGTGATTCTGTTCTTATCTTTGTCACGCTGGTTAGGTGCCCCTGAGTCGAAGTGGTGGGTGATTCAGAGGCTTCTGAAATGCTTCCTTCTCCTGAACCTGAGTAGTCTTGCAGGTGATTGATTGGTTCTGTCAGCCCTTTGGTGGTTGTGGTCAATGCAGCATCCTCGTTGTTGCTGTCCGAGCTCCTGTAAAAGGGGATATGGAAGGGTAGTGAGGGTATGGCAGGGAGCTTTGGCAGAGACGGGGTCCACCAGTAAGAGCTTTGTTTCTTTTCAGGTGGGTCTTTGCTTGATGCCGTTGATCCCCAGAGGGCTTCTTCATCAGCCACAGCCCGCCTGTGAAGTAGCAAAAAACACCAGAAGCAGAAAGCCAAGGTCCGGAGGAGGCGAAGCATGCTGTCGACAGTGGCGCACAGATCGGTCACATGTTGTTCTCCATTCTTCTGCTCCCTGAGGCAGGTTTGTCTGATTCTCTGGCAAAATGGCCTAAAAGACAAGAACACACAGGACACAGAGTGACACACTTTTAATCCACTCTTGGTCGGCTAAATTTGAGTTGAGGAAAACTTGATAGAATTTGCATCTGTTCATTTTTTCTTTTCTTTGAACATTTTCGAGTGTGACCTGCTTTTCAGCTGTTTTTCCAGACTGTGAAGTAAATCAAGTGTAGAAACTATACAAATCGTTAGAAGAGCTTGCTGAAGTTAGTAGGCTGAAAAAAAAATGTCACCCACCACAAAGCACAACAAGAGCTTAAGTATTATGAAAACCCCACATTTAGTGGTGTCTTGTTAGATGTGGTGGTCAGTATTTATGTCGGGCTCTTGCTCATGTGCATGCTGTGTCACAGGGGTTGGGCTGCTACACGGACTGACCAATTAGACGACTTAAACTTAAAGAACTTCCATCCATATGTATTCCATTCAGTGAGGATTGAGAGTAGGGTTGGGGGAGGTTAGTGAAGAATTAGGGTCCGGGTTGCCAACATAAGAATAGAGGGACCTCTTTTTCTTTTTTGGGGCACAGAGTGGTTCAAAGTCGCTAGCCTGTTGCCTCAGTGAAAAGACTGGAGCACCAAAGGAATTTCCCCCGTGACAACAACAACCTGTATGCTTTAGCTATACTTCAACTCTCCCACAGCTTTGGCCTTGCTCTCTTTTAATCTCAGATGTATTTGTTCTTTAAAGCAGAGGGAGAAAGATCTGTTTGCATGGGAGAGAAAAAAACCAAACATAATATGCAAGATCAATCAGCCACTACTATAAGAGTCTCAGGCTTAATCTCACAGATCTGCAGAGCAGAGACTTTGCCGGCCATCTTCCCCTCCCTTCCCTAACCCAGCCTGTATATACAGTCAGGTACGGAGATGTGAAGACTTACTACTGGTCAAACATAAAGCTTCCCACACACTCCCTAGTTTTAGCATTTTGACTGAACAGCATGCCATGAGATCAGTTTCCAATGAGATGAGGTTGTTTATAGATGATCTCAAGCTTGAACCAACCCCACACACGGTCACATTTCACGTGTGCAGAGATATGATTGTAGATGAATTAGTATCTGATGCTGCATGTTAGTGCAATTGTGTACTTGTTCGCCCACATGTGCTGTTCTGTAGGAATACACACCCACGCATGCACACTTTGTTGACTTCTTCAAGGCATTTTGCCAGCTATTTCTAAACACTTAGAGAAAGCTGAATTATTAAATGCGGCTTTCAAAGAGAAAGGGAAAGCTGTATTATTTAGGAACCAACTGTATTTCATAATGCAGAGTAACACTTTAATTAGCTCCAAAGCGTGGGGCAAAATAAATTCTATCCTTGATTGCCTTTTTGTTGATTTGATGAATAACTGATCAAATATTTAGCCAATGTGGTATATGTATAATTTATTTTGGCACTCTTGTGTTTCACTTCAGCATCACTTTAGCTCAGTCTCACCTAGCGTGGTAAAAGAAAACTCTTGTAGAGCGCAAAACGCTTACTTTACTTTACAATCCAGCATGTTTTTTTAAGTGAATATATTTTGTAAAATCAATCAATAAAAAGACACCACAGGTGCAGTTTTGGGTAGAATTGAGGGTACGCCATCCCGTTCTTTCCCTCAAGCACTTTGACTCGGGCCACATACCAGATGCAATTTTGTTGATAGCTGACTCATCTTGTCAATAAACACTTGATAACGCCGTACTTTATTTTGTCATCCACATCCAGAAAAGTTGAAGTTAGAATTCACTTCAACTTTTGATTCTAATATTGAAATTGTAATGCCACAGTAAATAATTTAATTTAATTGATCAAGCATTGGAAAATACATATACACTTTTCAAAGTCAGGATTTTTTAACATAAGCTGTATTCCTAGATCCTATTTTATTTCCCAATACACTGTAAAGTTGCTCCACTTTTGTTAAACCTGCAATAATTCATTATTTTGGCCAATATGGGAGAAAATAATGGGACAAGCTGTAAACACAACCATATTATCAGCTTTAAGGTTGATATGGTAAACTTATCAGAAAGCAGTAGCATATTTACCCATCCAGCAAATATTTATTAGCATTAGCATTGTTAGCCTTTATTTGGAGTCGTGTTTCTGGTCACCCAAAGCAATTCCTGATGGAAATATTAATATCTGACTCTTTAGCAGCTCGTTGCTCCACTTTGTTCAACAGTTAGTTGCTAACTTTGTCTGTGTAGAGTTTGGTGTTGGGTAATGTACAGTGTGTTTATCAGAGCTTCTTGCTAATCCAAACATTAAAGTAACGGGCCATAAAACAAAACAACAAGCTGAAAGACACTTAAATGCTCCATAGAGCTGAGGATAACTGCAAAGTTTGGATATTAATAAAACAAAGATATTGCTAATAGCAGCTTAAACATGTAAACACATTTTGTTTTTCAAACAAACTAGCAATCAAGCTAACACAGTATCTACAGTGCTAGCCACTAAGTAATCAAAAAGCACACCACAGCATGGGCTTGTACTCTGATTCCGGATTGGGCCACTTGTCACCACATCAAATACGTGCCTGGTAGTGAAGGCATTGTCTGCTTTGACAGGCAACAGAGCAAGTGGAAAGGAACTATAAAAAGTGTCTGTGGGGAATTTACAAGTCCCTTCTATTATTTTGCTGCCGTTTTTGTCTCGCCGCTCCTAACAAAGACGGGGCCTTCCACTGTAGTGTGCTCAATGGAGCAGAGACGAAGGAAGAGAAGGGCAGAGAGCAAAAGACAAGGGCAATAAATGAGAGAGAGAGAGAAAGGGAGAAAGGGGGAGACACAAAGACACCATATTGACATTCAGTTGTGGCAGTCGTAGTCCAGGAGAGTAAACTCTGCTGCAGTCTCCCTAATGCTCATTTTAGTTTATTGCCAGCGAGTCCTTTATTAACTCTGTAAACAGACTCCTGTCTTTCAATTTAGTCTGTGTGTCTGTTGTGTTCATTAGAAGCCCTCCACGCTCTCACATCTCCCAGGACCATCAGCCATCTTGATCTTCATCCGCCTTCAGCCTGCTGGCAGTATTACATCATTACATGCCCCTCTTTGATCATATTAATTCCCAATTTCCACCAGTTGTGGAATTGCGGCGGAATCATTAGGTTTCAATTAAAGTCAACGTGTGTATTTTCACTGACTGCGGAACGGCTGCGTTCTGACTCCGTCCCAGCTCCGTTGACACGTAGAGCTTCTATTTTTGCCGGACACCGGAGAGCTCTGCTGCAATTCAGCACATGAAAGAAACATAGACAGTTAAAGAAATGGAACAACAGATCCTGTTGTTCTGGATGGTTCATAGATGTGACGTGTCTACTCCTCTGGATGGAAACAAACTGTCATGGCCGCAGCCGTTCCACAACAAATCCGAACCTGGTGGGTATTGACGGACGGCGGAGCACAGAGCCAACACACAGCAGAGCCAATCCGCAGCCGTTCTGCAACTGGTGGAAGATAAAGAGGAGTTGAATGCAGTGACTGAATTAAAGGTGTGTGTCACTCTTGACTTATTGAAACGGAGATGCTCTATGCTAAGGGGAGTCACAGTTGGAGACCGATTAACAGCGGCCCATGTCATTACTATTTAACAAACTTGCTATAAGCACGGTAAGGTCTGTGGATCAATGACACAGTCCAGGATAATGGAGCAATTTACCTTTCCTGCAAATGGCTACTGTTATGGTTGACGGTTTTCTGAATCTCCTGTGTGGGCGTGCACATTCACAAGCCCTAGTTCTCACTCTAGGGTTATTTCCATGGTTATATGTAGGTGCGATTGTATTAAGATGTGCATCCTCCCACATGCTTTTGGGTCAGATTGCAGTGCTTTAACATCACAGGGCTCTGTCTCCCATCTAAGGAGTAAACACATGGTGTTTTTTGTTGTTGTCCTCTCCTGACTTTGGTGCTACGCAGGGATGTCGTTACTGCACAGATTCAATCTGACTGGCCGCTTTAAGCCAGCAGGGATTTATTCTGCATGAAGCAGTACATTTGAAGGGCTTTATAAAGTGTTACAGAGAGTAACTGGTGCCCAAGTTTCTGACTATCAAGCTATTGTATTCATCTAATGTCCCAATTTCACACAAAAAAGAATGATTTTACGATTGGTTTATTTCATTGTTATATATTTACATAAATAGAGATTGATTAAATAATACCATATCAATTTTGTAATTTAAACTTATGTTAAGGTATTCTAGAGTATTGTGTTTTCATTGTCTGCATATTGCAAAAGAATAGTTCAACATTTAGGTAAATAGACTTATTTGCGTCCCTGCCAATAGATAGATAGATAGATAGATAGATAGATAGATAGATCCGTATCGCTCTCCTAGCTGAGAGTAGTATTGATCTCCTCATCTAACTCAAAGCCAATTGAAATTTCATTTAAGCACATACTATTTTAAAAAGAAATGCACCGGTTCTTTACATGTGATTCCACTGCTGTTTGTGTATTGTCAGTCCTTGTTTAAGTTAACTGTATAATTCCTTGTTTGACATAATTTTCTAGTAGATTCTTTAACTTCCCATCATTGAGATCCACAGATAGAAATAGTCCAATCAGCTAATGTCAATAGTCCCTGGACTACATTGACCATCATGAGAGCTACTGTCATGTCCGACAACAGACAACCCTCTGGTCAAAAGAGCAGCATCACAGGTTACAGATGTCCTCCTAGAGGCTTTACAACCAAACAACAAACTGAGTCATGCTATTTACAAACAAGATTAATGCCTTGCTATTTTAATCTGCGGGGTTTCCTCCTGTGTTTAGTTTGACATGACATCTCACAAACCCATTTTCCACATGCAGAAGTCCTATCAGAACGTTAGCAGCACCATTAATAGCATCTTCTGGACTTTAATTTCTCTGTGAGAACTTGCTGATACACTCAATCTTTCCTTTTTTCTTTAGTTTGGCTCTCCACACATCTTCCATGCCTCCTTATACTACACCTCTTTAAATCCCCACTTTGACCACTCATGACACATTCCCCATGCTTGAGAATGACATTAATTGTTCCGGGCTAATGCTTGTGTTAGCCCCAGAGCTGATGAATGTGGTGAAACTGACTATTACAAAGGAAGCTCTCAAACACAGGCGTTCCACCGGCTTTCTTCGCCATGGTGACAGCTGAAGCCAAAGACGTCTTGCTAATCCTCGGGATTTCAGCACCTTTTGGACTCCGCTGTTCCGTTTGTTGGAGTGTGCTTCACACACACACACACACACACACACACACACACACACACACACACACACACACACACACACACACACACACACACACAACAACAACCAATCCGTGCTTTGCTAGTTTTCTGACATCAAAACCCACACACTGACACATTCTGTACATCCTTATGCTAAAATGGAGAGAGTAAACGTGGATGTGCTTACATAATCCAAGCCAGATATTAATAGAAGTTGCATTATGTTAATCTTTATATATTCAGATGACACACTCACAGACGCACACACTCTCATTAAATACACCTACCAACACACACATTCCATCTATAGAGTTACCACTAAATGACTCCCTCTGATCTTCTTAATCCCGATTGTTATTAGTATCAATGCACCCAGAACAACCACAAGCCCTCTAAAAAAAAAACATGTTTGTGTGTGTCAGTGTGTTCACTGAGTGCGTCTCTCAGCGTGTAACAGCATGCATATTGGAGTCAGACCCACACATCCCTATTCATAGATGCAGAGCAGCTGATGAACACACACACATGCAGGGAGAGAGGTACAGCTAAATGAACAGAGAGATGAAAACATGTCTTACCTACAGATGTATGGAATAAGATGGAGAATCCACAGCCAGCTGTGTGTGTGTGTGTGTTCTGCTGCAGGAGAGACCGTCTTTCTGAGCCAGTGTAGGTTTGACTGTGTGGGATTGAGTTTCCAGTCTCTCTCTCTCTCTCTCTCTCTCTCTCTCTCTCTCTCTCTCTCTCTCTCTCTCTCTCTCACTATTTGTCTCGATCTCTCTCGCTCACTGCATCAGTAGTCCACTGTGTGGCTTCCGTCACAATGCCTGTGGTCACACCTCACCGAGCCAATTGTTCATTAGCGGAGATCACCCAGTGCCGCGGACACTGGGAAACAGAGTTGTGCAAACACACAGCTGCATGTGCCCACGCACACAAGCTGTAAGCTGGTCAAATCTGAATGCAGCTGTTTTCAAGCACTATATTTAGACCTAATATGTGCTGATGTTGGCATTTTGGCTTTGCAAGCAAAAAAATCAATTCCTCTATTTACAACTTGGGTAGTTTTGGCATCATTCTGTTTGCTTATGATAAAATCCAACCCCATCGCCAAACAAGAACATCAATATTGGGATGTTGTGTAAAACACAGAATTATGTTCAATGCCAATAGTTTTAAAATTCTCTTTTTCTGCTATATCTTATAATAATAAAAATTGTTGTTATGGCAAATGCACGTTAGTTTAGGTATGGTTAAGGTTAGGGAAAGATCATGTTTATTGGTAATATATATGCAAAAGTTTAATGCAGGTCTGACTGGAGGTGAACTCTGGTTACTGCATGAAGGTAGTTATACACCCATCCATCACACCGATCTTCAAACCCTAACTTTCCACCATGCTACATATCTTGCACAATAACTTCCTGTGTTGGCACCAAATGTTGGCATTGGACATCAATCTGTCAGGTACGGATACTGGGCTGCCACCACAAAATAAGACCCAAGTTCTCCTTTAAAGCATCAGTTTTATTAGTTTTCATCCCTGCCCTCTGGAGCACAGAACGACTCACGTCATGTTCAACCTACTACAAATTAACACAAGGTTGCAGGGACTCACCTTTGACACAGTTTAACACAGTCCCTGACCTAACTCCGTTGACATCTAAGATGTCATATCAATTGAAGGAGTCATTGTTGTGCACCAACTTTGGCAAAACATTCCCCAGATCTTTCCTTCTATGATCCCCAGGAAATTCCTAAATATAGAAACAATCAGTGAACTATCAGCCCAAGGAAACATAATTTCCTGAGCAGTCCTGTCTGTGATGAGGTCCCCTCACCAGCTCAGCTCAGTCCCGCTGGCGCAGGCAACATCGCCTTAATAACACATTTCACCTTGACTCTCCTTACTATTATTACCACCTTTACTTTTACCCCGGTGAAATAAAAGACTAGGTTCCTTACCACACAGCTGCTGCTTCCTCTATTTTTAAGTCAAGGTATTAGTTGCATTTAAATGGAATAACTGGATTTAGATTAGACACATATATCCTCAAAAGCTGAAATACATAACGTATTCTTCAAAAGCTACGACATGTGCTATATAAAGGATGGACAAAGCCAGTCTTTGAAGCTTTTTATACGTCATTATGAAGAACATCCTGTTTTGTGGTAGGAGCACACATTTTTTAGAGACAGTAGATATCGCCCAAGGTTTGTGTAAAGCCTGGTTTTATGCACTCGAAAAAAATCCAATTATTTCTGTAAGAACTGTGGACAAGCGTCTCTTTCTAGCCAGCAGGTTTTTCTTAACAGCGGTGAGAGAAATGAAAGGTGAACTTAACTCCAATTCCGATCTCAGGACAGATTAAAGTATGTCTTATGAAGTTATGAACTAAGGACAGGATAAGCTGATCTTTAAACTGTGCCCGAGGACAAGCTCTATGTATGTGTGCTCTAATTAGGGATCTGTAGCCTAGTGCCAGCTCAGTCTTTATTTATTTACAACCTTTAAAGAGTCCTTCTCTTGTTTTTGTTCTTTATATTTCAAACATTTTCTTTTGCAGTAATACAAATATAGGAAATGACTGAGGGCAGACAACTTATCGTGCATCGTCCTGTGGACCGGACTCTTCCGTTGCTGTGGAGTCGCTGTTACTTCACTCATGAACGTTTTTATAACTTTAAAGCATTAAATCTTCAAATAAGACGCTCATGCAGCACACCAATTGACAGCTTAGCATCTCATGATACAATTGTGACATGGATGACACAAAGCATAAGATGATTTATTGCAGTTAAACAACTGTTATAAATTTAAACATCACTATACTTGAAAGACCATGAGTGCAAGATTATGAAATGATTGTTTTTAAAATTCTTAAATACGTGATATATTTAAGCTATGATCTGTACACATGCATGTAACTTGTCCTTGTAACAAATATGAAAACTGCCCGTCATATGGTAATATGAGCTGACACAGTCAATTATTTGATTAGTTGAGAAGAAACAAGTATTTTGATGGTCGATTAATTTTTTGAGGCCAGTTTTTCCACTGAAAATGTCAAACATTTCTTAGTCCTAGCCTCCCAAATGTGAGCATTTAGTTATGAAGACAGACAGATCAGACCCAAATGCAATTCAACAAAAAATCGGTTTATTAAACAAAAGAAAAAGGAGAAGGTGTGGGAAGGCGGACGCCAGAAACAGGAACGAAGGATACAAGGGCTGGGGTTAGGATGGCGAGGGATAGTGAGGAACCTGAGAACTGAGGCAGGATTGGTGAGAGATAGTGAAGAGGGCGAGAGATAGTGAGGATGGTGAGGGATAGTGAGGAACCTGAGAACTGAGGCAGGATTGGTGAGAGATAGTGAAGAGGGCGAGAGATAGTGAGGAGGGCGAGGGATAGTGAGGAACCTGAGAACTGAGGCAGGATTGGTGAGAGATAGTGAAGAGGGCGAGAGATAGTGAGGATGGTGAGGGATAGTGAGGAACCTGAGAGCTGAGGTAGGATGGCGAGGGATGAGAGGGCTGCAGTAGGATGCTGAGGGAACTCAAAGAGCGAGGAGGGAACCAGGGCCGAGGGAGCCGAGGGGGAGACACTGGAATCCGGGCAACGGAGGGAGTCAAAGAGGGGTAAGTTGGAAGAGGAAACGGAGGCAGGATGAAGCAGGGAGCCGTGAGGAGGGAACCTACCGGTGGAGTCAGCTGACTGGAGATGAAAGCAAGGACTGTGACTGCAGGGAAATAGATACAAGGAGAGGTAAGTACAAGCACAGGACAAAGACAGGTAAGTATGCAATATTCAAATAGAGCTTGTGGGATGTGTCACCAGTGTGGCTGAGACAGCGATCAAGCAAAGATGGTGAGTGGATCTGGGATTGAAGTACTGAGCTTGATTGAAGATGGCTGGCAGGTGTGCGTGGCTGGACAGCGGTGATGGTGAATGCAGAACCGGTGTGTGTAGTCAGCTGGCAGCAGTAGGTGGGAAGAGAGCGGGAAAACACAAAAAAACACAGTAGACACAGGGCCAACAGAGAAACAGAATTACACAATCAAGAACTAGAATACTGACAAAACAAAACAGAATCTGACAACCAGCCGACCCCAATCACCACACATCTGCTTCTTTTTTCTTTTTTTACATCATTGCAATTGAATATCTTTGGGTTTTGGACCATCGGTAGGACAAAGACACCTGAAGATGTAACTTTTGGAATTGCGATGAGAATTTCTCACCGTTCTGTGACATTTTATCAATTAGTAAAGGAAAGGAAATAATGATTAGTTGCAGCTCTCATTGACAGTAGTTTATCTATCTCAACGGCTTTTCCCCTGCTGTGAGGTTATTTAGTTTCTACTCCATCAAAAAAGCTCCAGTATCCCACTGTACTACTGAGAAAACTTCCACTTCTAATAGAAAATAACCTCTGTGGACCGTATCATGCACTGTTACACATATTCCTGTGTTATCAGTGTGACTAATGGCTAATGGCAGTGGACTTCACTGTGTTAAAGGGACTTGTCGTGCTCAGGTCTGAGGACAGAGCTGGGGAACAGATTGTCGTCCAATAGAGTATACTAAGAATTGTGTGTGTGTGTGTGTGTGTGTGTGTGTGTGTGTGTGTGTG
>NC_045755.1:14007787-14011029 GCF_008692095.1 Etheostoma spectabile | reverse complement strand
TGTGTGTGTGTGTGTGTGTGTGTGTGTGTGTGTGTGAGAGAGAGACAGTCCGCTAGCTCAAGCACACGGAAAGTGTCAGACAATGGCAGATTGTGAGGTCAAAGAAAGTTTCTTTGTCTTAAAAAACAAAAAAACAATGGACTCTATCAATAGTTTACTGGCTCTGCCATCTATACAGACCCTGCCTAGAGCCCCTCCGCTGTCTTTTTATAGTGACAGCAAGGTCACGACGCCAAATCTCCCCAAAACTTTAGCTGAAAAGTTTTTTTTAACTTTCATTAAAGAAAGCATGTCTTTGAGCCAGCGTATGTTAACATCTTTAAATATTTGTTAATGATGTTGTACATTTTATATACTGATAATTCACTGAAGTTAAACCAGACTGAGGCGTGTCATTGATCTAGGTCTTAGTAATATATGGGACGGCAGCAGCAACAATGTAAATGTGACCTTTGAAAAAAATCCATGCAGACAATCTGACTAGGGGAGAAATCCAAGACACAACGTCCATGTGTGTTTTAAGCCTCACTCCTGCTAATACGTTGCTTTAAGCTCAACAAAGTGTGTGTGTGTGTGTGAGAGTAAGTTTTCATGTGTTTTTATGAATGTGTTCTCAGTCAGCTTTCCCTGCAGATTTGACACGGCTGTTAGATGAGGATCAGAGATGACCTTGATGGGCAAATCCTCTGGGATAAATATTGTGCAATCATCAATTTGCTATCACCATGGACTACTCATAATTCCAAAGTGCATGCCTTTTATGAAGCAGTTGTGACTATGAGAGCTCAATTTAAAGATGCATTTAGGAAAACTAAACGGTTGAGAGCCTAAAGGCTGAACCATGAGATTAAGTTGGAAGCAGAAGTACTGATACCTGCAGTCTAATATATCTTGAGAGACTTGCATGCCTTGTTATAGAATTTTACCTGATACCTTTCATCAGAAACAGAAACTCTCCGTGCTCATAGTGCACCCAAATTAACAAGACAGCAGATTGAATAAAATACAAAATGGCCGCTAGAGCTTTCAAATGGGACAGTGATGCATGTGGGTTCAGTAAGATGTGGGCTTGCCATCTGTAATCAATGACTGTATGTTTAATACATCAGCTCAGTGCCCCTACTGGGGAGTTAACGTGGTTTCCATACCAACAAGGAAGACTGATGGAATAAAGAAAAGCTCCTCCCTCAGACGACAGGTGTCACACATAAACTACAACAGCTTCTAAGCATGTCATGAATGCTAATCACAACCCTCACATAGAGAAGGGTGAAAGATGGATGGAGAGAGATAGAAGGTAGAGATTGATGGAAGAGACGACAAAGATAAAGAAATGGTGGATGAACATATCCAGTGTTATGTGAGACTTAACGCTGCTTCCTTTGGGAGGTTTAGAGGGAAATTTATAAAGCTGCTGTTATCAATATTTTATATCAACAATGAATTAAGTAACTGTACATTACCTGTGACGCATCAGACAGCAAACAAAATTGGCAACTAGAGAGCTAAAGGAGATGGTGGAGACCAAACTAGAGCTAGAAACAGAGTGGATATTGGGTATAGATTCACAGAGTGACCAGACGCGTATGCCTCTAAGTGAATACATTATCAGGTTTTACAATGTACAGTTATTAGCAAGTCAGGTATTGTAACCTAAAGTCAGACAGACAACTATTTAGCTTTACAGTTTACAGTTTTCATGTTTAGGATGAGCCAAAAACACATCTGATTCCACCATTTAGACTTCAGCTGAACACGACAGAGTTGTGCCCTTTACCATGAACGTCAGATGTTAATACTATTAAAGAACATGAAAAAAAACTGCTGAATAAAAGAACAATTCCTGACTGTTTTGCTCTTGGTTAATTACAATTTGCTACACCTTCCAAGCATATGCAACAGTTATACTTTCCACTCCTTATGCTGTAGTTTGAGTTAAAAAAAAAAAATGCAATACCTGTATTTTAGATGATTTTGCCGCGCTTATTTAGCCTCAATTGGCATTGTTGTCACCTGCTTCTGAAAACTCAAGTTAAAAGTAAAACGTGTGTTTTAATGCCTCAGACATGCTTGGTGTTATTGCATCCTGTGTGTGAAGAGTTAAGAAGGCACATGATGCCAAGAGAAAATCTGACATAGATGAGTGAGTGGATTAAAAGGGAAAGACTGGGAGAAAAAGCAGGAAACTGCAACGGAATTTCCACACCCCGATGTGGGTGGACCCCTCCTACCCAGACAACAGAGAGGGCACATTCTCCCTTCCTCCCCTCTTTTTCCTCTCTCCCAACTTTCTCTCTTTGCTCAGACAATAAGGGCCATGGTGAAACAATGCAAAAAGGAAAGGCAGGGCATTTTGTGCACCAGCAACATGGGGGTGGTCTGAGGTGCTGAGAGGGGAAGACGGGTGAAAGGGCCTTGGAGCTTTCCGGGGGGGGGTGGCAGAAGAGAGTGATGGAGGCTTTATTTTCCTGCGCGAGAGAGAGAGTTTTGATGAGGGGAATGTATAGAGAATCAGCAGGGATAGGGGGGTTGTTTAAGAGGTTGGCGTAAGATGGGGATAAGGGATAGAGGGTAGAGAGGGGTCGCTAGAGCTGAGGGTAACACAGTCGCATGGCCGCCAGGCTGAGGGTTGTGTTTTTTTGTGGGACTTAAACATTTTTCTGCCTGACTGAGCCTGAAAGTGATCATGCTGAGCCAGGCAAAGCGAAGCTCAGGCTTTTTCTGTTGCACACACAAGTTTGCACACAATATAAAATTGGTAGCCAAACCTTTGAAATGAAAGCCGGGCTAATACAGATTTTTGTATTTACAGTTGATTAAATGACTTTGTGTAAGCACAGTAGAGCAATTAAGCAAAAGATCCTCATTGCTTATTATGGAATATTTTGTTTAACTGACAAACCGCTACTCTTTGAGGAGGCACTTGCACAGGTAGGAGACGAGATCAGAAACCTGGTTGAGGTGTTTTCATGCCAGTGTCCCAGTTTAACAAAGTTAGATGTTTATACAGGATTCTGAAACAGGGATATTATATTTACATGTGCAACACAAAACCAGGATACCATAACCCCAGTCACAACACGGATGTTAATGTAATGTTAATAGAAACAAACCCAACAATAAATTCTAATATAATACTAAAAAACTTGCTACACTATTACTGAAGGTCAAACGTGAAACAGGAGTACTGGAAAATATAAAGTAATGTGTGCGTGCGTGTGTGTGCGTGCTTGTGTGTGTGT
>NC_045755.1:14001174-14007777 GCF_008692095.1 Etheostoma spectabile | reverse complement strand
GGGGGGGGGTTGGTGGGGGAAGGTGCAAATGGCTGCGGAAAATAGATCCAGGAAAATAGAAGAAAAAGAGAAGGTGAGTGAATGTGATGACCCAAAACTGCCTCTGCTGCCTCTGTGTGAAAGAATGGAAAACCTGATCACAACTGTGACAGCCATTTTAAAGTCACCTACACACAGAACAGTGTCATGACAACCCATTTATAGCAAGCCGCACTGAGATGAACTGACGGTGATGTCGGAAAAGTTTTCTTTTTGTGTGTGTGCTTTTTTTTTTGCCACTATGTAAAATCTAGCGCACTTCTAAGCTTAATGCAAAAAACATAAATCGGTGAACTTGAGCTGTGCAGCCAGGCTTCATTCAAAACCTCACATATGTATTTTGAATTTGAGTGGAAATCTTAAAGTTTGTGATCAGCTTTCAGTTTCTATGCTCCTCATATCTGGAATAAACTCCCAGAAACCTGCAGATCCGCTGCTACTCTCAGTTCTTTTAAATCAAGGCTGAAGACCTTTCTTTTTGATGCGCCTTTCTTTAAATTAATGCTCATTTCTTTCTTATGCTGCACTGTAACTTTTATTCTTGTGTTTATGTGTCCTAATGTTTCTATTTTGTTTTTAACTGTCTATTGTGTCTTATTGATTTTTAATGTTTATGACTTTAACTGTTTGTACTTGTGTTTTATCTGTTTTAATGATTTTGTGTACACAGCACACTTTGAATTGCCCTGTTGCTGAAATGTGCTATACAAATAAAGCTGCCTTGCCTTGCCTTGATAATATCAAATGCGAGAATGAATATAAGCAAATAAATAAGTGTGTGATGCTTATATTTTCCAGTCCTCATGTTTCATATATGGGTAAAGCTGTTGGCAGCAGATGCTGTTAAGAGTGCAATGAGATGATTTTTAGAATCTTAAATCTATTTGACTTCAAAGAGGAAAACTAGAGCTTAGAAGAGTTAAAGGATACACCAGGATTAAAATACACTCTTGAAAAATGTTGATGATGTATCTTGTGTTTCTGTGCCAGTATGCATGTTTTGGGTGGAAGATATTCCTTGTTCAGACTGAGCCATCTAAACCTAGACGTAGACAACGTGACACATCAGGATGTTTCAGGATGAATTTCCTGGTTAAAAAAAAAATTAGTCAACATCTCAGGATCAAATGACATGGCTAATTATAAACATTTCTCCAGGTGTGGATTTAAACTTAGAATTATGAACACCATGAGGCCCGAGTCACTTTACAATACATCAAATTAACAGAAATTCATAGAAATTACATATCTACCACTTTTACAACTGAATCAATGCAAGTTTAATTACACACATTCATCAAAGTGTTCCACATACTGAAGTAGTCCAATTCTATTCTTTCTGTGTTAGCCTCTGGCTCCATCTCGTGGCATTAACATGTCTTGCAGTGGTTTGATTAGTAGGTCAGAACAAATATAGGGCCTACTTCATGACCTTGTAATGTTTCCCTATTTAGATTTACATGTGACCTTATTGCCTTGTGGTCCAGCAAACTTGTTCTGGCCATGAGGTCCTTTGAACTATCAATAGCCTAACAGATCTAGAGAGATAAGCTCTGTTTAAACTGCAATATCTACCGGCAATAACTCTTTATTGTTATGTTTTGGAAAAGAGGACACGTGGGATTTAAAATAGATATAATATACTGTATATAATAACAGTAATCCTTTACAATGCTTGCTTTCACTAGAAATGTTGGATAAATTCGCCGTTTGAGATATTTTGGTTACAGCAGACATGATGCAGCATTCGAATGTGTGTGCTGTTTCTATGGATACCAGCACACATGAATCAAAGTTTATTAATTAGTAGATCCATTTGAAAGTAAGACATAAATTAAGAGTGTAATTAACTTATTTATGAATCAGAATGTATATAGATAGATATGTGTGTGTGTGTGTGTGTGTGTGTGTGTGTGTGTGTGTGTGTGTGTGTGTGTGTGTGTGTGTGTGTGTGTGTGTGTGTGTGTGTGTGTGTGTGTGTGTGCGTTTTTGTCCCGATTCACACTCGCAAATGAGAAGGTGCTACGATGACTGATTTTTTTTTTTTTTTTTCTACTTTTAGGGTTAGGCATTAACCTCGAGTGGTTAAGGTTCGGATAGCCGATTGGACAGGGGACAGGACCTGTACACATGTCAGCATGGACGCCTGGCCGGCAGCAGTGTGGGAACGCTATTACAGGGGATAGTAGGAAAAAAATATCGCGAGCGGGCACCGGCCATGGATGTACTATTTACTAGGATAGAACACTGTGTTACAGTTTGTGGGGATAGAAAGAGCGTTCAACTTTCTACTTCGTTCTGATTGGCTTACACCTGGTATTCTTACCCGCTAACCAATCACACTCCTCGTGCCTAAACCCAACCAATCCAAACAACGAAGGCAACTGCTAGGCTACTAACCAATCAGAGGCAGTAGCACGGGTCGTGCCTTCGCCATCCTTCGAGTACAAAATTTGGGCACTGGTTACTTTGTGTCTCTTAAAACGTACATGACCGGGTACCGCGGCAGATCTGACCGAGCTTCCGAAGTCATTTTACGGTGAACCAGGAGGACCAGGGCGCCCCCGCACATTCTAGCCTCCTAGAATGGGAAATCTGCTGCTCGCCATCGGGTAACAGAATGATATGTTGCTGTGGTACATTGTGTGTGACATGTCTTGCGGAAGTAGCATTTAAATACAAACAATAACTGGCTGAGGCTGTGCTACGTGCGCCTGAGAACCATGCATCATGTGATGTGATGATCACATTAAAAAGGCGCGAGACACTTAACTCTAATGTTCCATGTTCCATGGATGACGGTGAAGCGTTATAAATCGCTGGACAGCCCATCTTGGTTTGCTGCGTTAATCCAAAACCCCTTCTCTTCTATACAAGATGGTAACCTAGTGATATATCATGGAATATGAACACCACTTTCGCTCAATCTTTGTCATTTCATGTGTTAATTATTAAAAAATTAGTTCAAACTGTATTTAGAGCAGGTGTCGCACAGATTATGGCTAGTGATGCTAAGATAATACATGTAAAAACAATTTATGAAATATTTACTATTGTTAATATCAAATAGTGTTAAGTGAAATGTTATTTCATTATATATTTTATTTCAAAAAATAAATAAAAAAATCAGTATGATTTTCTTTAACCATATCTGAGATGTTTTAAAAGTACTGGTTATAATGATAAATATCTAATATAAAGATGTGGATATAATGCTACTACTGGTACTAATTCCATGTTAACAAATTGACATCTATAAGTATAATAACATACTACTAGCACTATACAGTACATGATTTGTAATTTAATTTTTTTTATATTTCCATCATCTGTCTGGACTTAGAACACATAAACAATTTACAAAAAGTTTACAAAAGGACATAACATAAAAAGAAAAAGTTTTTAAGTCAGTGGGTTTCTTTTCATCCCAAAAACGTATATAGTTTTCGGTCTCAAGAGGATATATAGTAAAATCCTCAAAAATAACATATAGCCTAAAACCGTTTCAGTCTTTGCTGCCAGAGTGTGGGAATGACTAATTTTGTTTATTTGTTGCAGTGTCTTCAGGGATGACGCCACCATGTCTGAACAAGTGAATGGAGGAAGGTTCATTACCAAAAGGATCAGCTATGGCATAACTTATTATTACACTCCATTCTCAGAGGCAGGGGAAAAGACAGTATGTGCTGCCAAAGCAAAGTCTCAAACTTCCACTGCTCTTTGCCCCATATCTCCCTCAGCTTTGCCCCTAAGCAACTCCTCTGCAGATCCTGCCTCCTGTCCGTTGCTCTCTGATTCACCTTCACACACACCTGTCTCCTCCCAAAACCAATCAGATTCCGCAGCCACTTCCCACCCTCTTCTTCTTTTCTTTTCCTGGCTTGGCGCCCAGCCCCGGGCGGTGGGCAAGTACAGGGACCTTTACTTGGACCGTGGCATGGATGTCCTCCTGGTTCAGAGCAATGTAATGCACTTCCTGTGGCCTCGGTGGGGGCTGGACCACGGGTTGAAGGTTTTGAAGGTTTTGGAGGAGCCTCAGTTCTCAGGCAGGGCGGTGCTGGTCCACACCTCCTCCATCGGTGGCTACACTTTCACCCAGACACTCACCCACATTGCTCAGGGACAGAAAAAATATGCATGGCTGGCCCAGAGGGTGATAGGGCACATCTATGACAGCTTGGTGGTTGGCACTCTGCATCACATGGCGATAGGTGAGTGAGTGTGATTTCCCCTCAGGTTACTTTTGTGTTTGGATGTGTGTGTCAGATCTTTAAATAATTAATTAGACAGCTGACCTGCTGCTCCAGTTTGTCAGGAGTCCAGTTATTATTTGTGACAGCTTGTTTCTAACCTGCCCTAAGAGAGTGCCTGCAAATGGTTAACATTGTTCTCTTTTTCTTTTTTTCATGAAAATATCCTAAATGATTTATCAATTATTAAAATTCGCAAATTTATTTCTCATTGATTGACTAGTTGCAGCTCTTCTTAGAAAGTGGGGTTTTAAACGTCCTGAGTTAACATGGTAAAGGTTTTAAAAGGGTTATTGTAATATCTTTTAGAGTGCTATAGAGGGCTATATTTAGCACAGAGTCATTATCACATATTTTTAGATTCAGTGGGACTTACAACTTCCCAGGATTCCATTATCTCTGATGTCCATTACGCATGAACATAAATCTGCTTAGAAATCCTAGAAGATAGACGCCCCTCATAACTCTAGAACTTGCCTAAGAATCCTCACGTTTTTAAGTTTTCTACAGTTTTAAAGAAACCCAGTGATAGTTTTCTGCTTTTCCATGCGTACATTGCAAACAAGAACTGTTAATAGCTAATTCGTCATGCTGTTAATGGTGCTAATTTACCCAAAATGTAAACAAATATAGGTAAAAAACAAGTGCCCACAACATAAGTCACTGAATCCATGGCAACATTATACTCTATAATAAGGTGACCAGATTTCTCAGACAAAATCCGGGGACATTTTCAGCTCAGAAAACAAGTAATGTTTTTATTTTTGTAAAACTTAAACGGGGACACTAGACCTAGAGCTGTTCTTATTAGGGGCAAGGTCTGATCCTAGACCCACCGCTGCTACGTACTACTCCACTCCACCCACATCAAGATAGAAGTCCTAATATTTCAGATAAAAAAGTCCTTAAATTTCAAGATATAAAAAATCCCATCCTTTTACTCAAGATAAAAAGTCCTAATATTTCAAGGATGAAAGTCTTAATATTTCAAAGAAAGTCCTAAGTCCAATATTTCAAGATAGAAAGTCCTTATAGTCCTATGTTTAAGATGAAAGTTCTCTATTTCAGATAGAACGGCTTAATTTCAAGATAGAAGTCCAATTTCATAATGTTGTATGTTTACTGACTACTGACAGCTTTTGCTTTACTGCCAAGGCTTGTTCTGCAACAGCTCATTGAGAATCAGAACAACAAAAACTACTGAGGACATATTTTCCTTTGACTGATGGCAGTATTAAACGAGATCGCTACAATGTAGTTAATAGGATAATGTCCAGCTTGTTTTACGTCATAAAAGTGCTTGTTTAGCTGCTGACAGACTCAGATTAATATTCTAAGTGTTTGACACATTATGGGAAGGATTTCTAAGGAGGTCGCCCTTCTGTTAAGAATTAAGATCCTTTTTAAATATAAAAGTCCGCGAAATTGTTCGTCTAAACCCACCCAGACTGCATGTAAATAACCAGTGATTTTAGCATCGTAAAACACGGTTCTTAAACGTCTCTGAGCACCGCTGGCTCTCTGGCTGCCTGGAGCCTGCGTGTGTGTGGTGTGCGATTATCGGCTACGTTCTGTCAGTTTTTTCTTTCTTTCATTCCAATTTCGGGTCTTTCAGTCACAGTGAAAACCGGGGACATTTCCGGGGACAGATCCAGCCGGGGACAGGTCGCCAAAATCGGGGACTGTCCCCGGAAACCGGGGACGTCTGGTCACCCTACTCTATAAAGCAATATGGGAACTGTAGTTTCAAAACTTTGAGCATGAGTATCCCCAATAGAAGTAAGAAAAATAATACTAGAATGAGTGGCAGAATCCATTAATATTAACTTTGTGGGTGGTAGAGAGTGAGCTACATTTTCACTGGTACTCAAAGTTTTGAAGCTATAGCAACTAATACATTAATGTGTTGTGTATATGTACCCTTTTGATATTTCACTGTCTCTTGTTGGTATTCAGGCCTCGGCAGGACTCTGATGCCACGTTTTTCGAACTTGGTCAAAAACGTCGCCATGCTTTACTTTTGGCTCTTCAAAACCCACACCGCAGACTTCTACAATAACAGCATCCAGGTTTTCCGCAACAGCCCAATTACTGCACCGGCCCTCTTCTTCTTCAGTGAAAACGATGCCCTGTGCGACCTGGCTGATATGGAAACTTTGATCGACCTCTGGAGGAAGAGGGGCGTGACTGTGGAGAGCAGGAAGTGGAAGGAGTCGAAACATGCAGCCCACATGCTGTGCCACCCAGAGGACTACCTCTTTACGCTGGAGAAATTCTTGAACTCACTGCCCATTTCCTCTGCCAAAGCAAAAAT
>NC_045755.1:13994732-14001164 GCF_008692095.1 Etheostoma spectabile | reverse complement strand
GAGGGGGGGGGGGTGGGCTAAAGGCTTAGTTTGATTGAATTTAAACTGCAAGACACTTTATGAATTCAAAAACAAGACACTTTGATTATTTTATCTGGCCGCTGTAGCAGGATTAATGGTGTAATATAACAGAGACATTTGGTCTCTTCTTTTCAAAGCTTTAGTGCATAACGTTTTGATATTAATGAACGTTCTTTACACTCAAGCCATTGCCAAATGAGTTGCTACAAAGCTAATCAAGATTATCAGCTCCGCACAAATCTGTATTTCTCAGCATGGCTATGTTCAGAAGATTGTGCCGTCCGTTGACTTTCCCACACAGAAGCTCAAGCGAAGATGATGACCTCTTTTGAAGAGTCCATCATGTTTTTTAAACCTCTGTGTCCTCCGTGGCTACTAGCAATTGCGTGGGTAGGGGGGGGGGCACATGGGTCCCGTCCGCAAACATGTAAGGCTTGTATCTTATGGATGCGCCGACGGTGTTGTTGTCATTACCTAGAATATTCATGGGTGAGACAGAAATGATGCACTATAGCTTTAAGCATGTTTGACTTTGTTGTTTTGATTTGAACCAATGTTACATTTGAAAGGGATCAGCACTTATTTAAGCAGTTACTGTGGAGCCTTCATTGTGTGATGCTTGTTTAGCACATGAACTGTTGATGCACCTTGACACCAGAGGTTTTTGCAAAATATGTGAAATAAAGCTTTTCAAGCTCATGGTGAATTCAATTATTCCTAACCTATGTTTTTAATATTTGCTATATTTAGTTAAGCATAATGTCTATAAACTGCATCAATCAGATTGACATGGTGCATGGTGGGATTTTGTTTGTTTGTGAGATCACACAGATAGCAGTTTTGAACAGGCATAATGTAGGACACCTAAAGGCTAAAATGGCAGCAGAAAGGTCTGTCACCTTTTAACTGAACTGGGTATAAAAAGGTGGATTTCAAACAGGTGGTGACAAACATGGCCGAGATGCAGCAACTTCCAGTGAGTTAGAATAAAGGTGAGTGACTGGGGTGAAGTTAAGTAAGTACAAACCATAGACCGTAACAGTCTACGGTACAAACGAGGCTTTTTGTCATGTCGTATTGTCATAGTTTTGTTTGTGTTGTCGGCTACTCTTTCATTTGACGCAATGCATAACGACGGCATCTGCTTGCCAAATGGTGGTATTGCACTTGAATGGCTGCATTTAATCTTGGCCCAAAATGAAACCGTCAAACTGTGTCAAGTTCTCTGCTTTGAGCGTAATATCGCTAGGGTAACTGGTGGTGTTATAGACAGAAGGGTATGGCGTGATGCTTGCTAGCATGAGGAAGCTAAACGGGCTTGTTTGCTGGATTGAGCAGCGGAAGCGGTGTTGCCAGATCTTGCGAGACAAATACGCAACCAGGCCTGTGAAAACAAGCCCAAAACCCCGGAAAAAGAGAAGAAGGGCCTTACACTCGCCTGAAAAAGTGGCCATATTAGCCTATGGTTGTAGGCGTATTGTAACTGTACATCACAATGCTCTGAAATACCATGAGACAGACACTTGGTAGGTGATGTCCCTCACACGGCAGGGGGGGGGGGGCAGCTGCCCCGGCGGCTCCAAGAACAGAAGCTGGTGGATTAGCACAGAGTTAAAAGGGGAGACAAGAATGCTGAGCTTTTGAAAAGAACACAGAAGAAGCCATATAGTTTACTGATTAAGTCATGGCTCGGTGACTGTTTTATCCCACGAACCCTCCACAAAGCATAATGTTCATTGTTTGCATATTTTCTCCTAGTTATTGGAAGTCAAAGAAGATGAGGGGTAAAAAGTCCCTGGGAACTAAACCGTTTAAAAAAATCGTCAACAGAGCATTTAGGACAGGTTGGTTTCACATACACTACGCAGCGGTTTTTGGAATTTCAGTCTGAGAATGCAAAACTGCACAGTCTTTGTTGTCTTTGTGTGTCAGCAATTGGAAAACATGACTGGCTGATCATTCAATCTATTGTCTGTTTTTGTTTTTGCCTGATGTTTGTCCCTTCTATTTGTTGAATTTAAGATCCTTCCCGCTTGATCTTTGTTATTTCTTTTCACTTTTCACATTTTAATGGTCACTTCACCAGAGCGCCCCTTTAAAATAAATCCTTGATGGGTCTCTGCTCTCTGGGTATCTCCGAACCTGAGGTTCACTCAGACTTTGCTCACGCTAACTAGTCCGGCCAAAAGCATATGGCTATAGCTATACTATATCCTTGATACCTTGGATGTTTGGACACTCGTAGCTTCCTTACTAGACGTTTTTTGGCATCACAAGACACCCGGTCAGCCAGAGAAGAAAGGTGCCTTGTATAATCACATTGAGCGCAATGGTTACGATATATTAGATCCTTTACTTAGTAAAAGTACTAATATCACAATGTTTAAAAACACTCTGTTAGTGAGGAATCCTGTTGAAATGTTACCAAGAAAACATGGTAACTATGTCATGAAAATGTACTTAAAGTATGTACGTAAAGTACTCATGTCGACACAATCCTCAGTTTCGAATCCGTCAACATGGATTTGTTCTTACATGAAAATAAGTCAATATTTTCCCTCAGAATTGTGTTGAGGACAAGAGTTAATGTGACATTGAAATTGGGAATAATCAGTGGAATTCCCACGTAACTACTAAAATTTGTAATTAAGTACGTCTGAGTGCATGTGCTGTGCTTCATTACTTTCCAACACTGCATGGAGACTTTGCATGTCCAGGACAAAGCAGAAGCCATAACACTTTTTTTGAAGATGCCAAAGAGAACATTCCTGCAACGTATCGTTTATATTAGACAGCACTCTCGAAAAAAAAAAAAAACTCCAGAAACCATCGATCCTCGCCCGGCCGTCACAGGAAAAAATAGGCGCGTCCACTGTGCCGCCAAAGGTGGCTGGCTCTCCCGTTACCATTTTCCTACCTTTTACTTCTTGTGTCTTGCTTTGTTCTAACATCAAGTGATAAAAAAAGAAAAACAAACAAAACAACAAAAAACAGATAGGAACTTCATAGGACCCTCCGTTCCCGTAAAAAACAAAGGCAATTCATGTCAGGATTTTGTGCTAATTTCCAAGCACCTGCTCGACAGCCTGTGCTCTATCGTTTAGGACCCAGACTTCTCCACTGAGGGACTAACTCGTATCAGCCCTGACCTAGGACTTTTGGATACAAACTGCATGGTCCTCGCACAGAGCGCCTCACCGATCCAGGCTGATGTCTCCCCACTTGGAGGGAGGGTGCCCTCCTCGCCCTGACAGTTGACTCTTCTCCCTCCAGGCCTAACCCAGAGGGAACCGGGGACAATGTGTTCCCCGACAGTTCACCTTCACCTGACTGACCAAGGTTCACGCGCACTTATGAGACGTTTCTTGATCCACAGGGACAAACTCAAGTCTACTGAAAATCGCAGCACTTCTCTCCACAGGTATCTAAAAGCCTTGCCATGACGCTTAACATATAGGGCTTTTGCACAAAGGAAGGAATTTTGCTTTTCCCACATTTCTTTTCCACATATTCTGCACAATTCCTCTTCCTTCTAGTTGCTAAAAGCAAGTACTCTGTTGAAGAGGTATTGTTGTGTATGACAACGCTTTAAAACAAAGTATGAAAATTTGAACTGTAGTTTACTGGTTTGATCTGTAACTTTGTGTTTTTCAAATTGTTGAAAAAAGAACAAGAGTTTAAATAAAAAAAAAAAAAAAAAAAAAAAACAAAAACAGTAGCAGAGTTTCGTTCATGTTTGTACATAAAACGAATTTTTGTTTGTATGGTATTCTATTAGTGGCAAGGTATTAGTGGCTCAGAGGGGACTGCATATTCGATGGGACTGGATATTAGGGGGCAGAATATTCATTGCCACGTGTGAAGTGTGGGGAAATCAAGTCCAGCGTAGACAAGGTCTGGGCAGATAACTGACAATCTGTTTGTGTTTAATTAAAATATTTAAAGTAAAGTGCGGTGGCCATAGTAAATATTGCAATGTAAGTAAGTACTGAATTCAACTGAATAATATGTAATTAATATAGAACAACATAGCTAACCATATCTAGATGATATTGAAGTGTAACCATAATATAATTTAAAAAATAACGTACTCATAGTGGTAAAATATAAATCCCGAATTCTTAAGAGGGAGGGCCCCCCCCCCCTCGTGCCAACTCCCCCACCCCCTCTGCCACCTAAAGACCAGTATGAAAAACTATTGTGTAATGTCCAATCATTGCATGAAGTGCACTTTCTCAAGGTTATTATTATTAGATATGTAACTTGAGCAAATAGGATGTGAGACTTTTTAGATCTGAAATGCAATTTATGTTAACTTGCATACAATTTAGTCAAATTATGTTGCCTTTTACGTCAAAAGTGTCTTTTTTGAAACATAGTCAAACCATACAAAAACTGTTTTTTTTCTATCACTCTCTCATTATTGCATTACCACAATCTATTTTTAAAGTCTTTGTCAACCTGTCCACTCACCAATTCTACACATAGAAATGGCCATAAAAAAAAAAAAAAAAAAAAAATGAATGTATTTTTTAAATGTTAATCTAGATTTCTTTCATTCAATTGAGAGGAGAGAGGGAGAGAAGCAGAGAGAGAAGAGAGAGAGAGAGAGAGATGATAGAAGAGAGAGAGAGAGAAGAGTCCAGTATAAATCTGCCACTGATACTAACAGGTCCAAGGTCTTGAATGAATACATATTTCTCCTTTCCTTGGGAGCTGGGAATTTAGTAGAACACTAAGCTTGTTTATATCATTTCTAGGCTGAAGTTGATCACTCAATTAAAAAACAAAAAAAAAAAGAGAAGAAAGCCAGCCACTTTAGCAATTAAAGCATAACATCTGTCCATGGGGTAAGTGACACTAAAATACATTTAGGTTCTCTCCAGGAGGAATGTCGTTACTTAGTCCAATTTTTTCAGTACTCCTTCCCATTCCTATCTACTTTACTTGTTGCTTGTGCATTTTGTAGGCCTAGAGCAGGGTCTCAAACTCAAATTACTTGGGGGCCGTTGGAAGTAGAGTCTGGTTTGGCTGGCCGCTCAAGTATTCCAAAAACCCAACTATTTCCTCCAAACAGTGCGCGGAACTGCCGGTGCTTTAAGCCCCTAGATCTGATATGGTTGGTGAATTTCACAGCAACAACATCACTTTGTCACAACCTAGGCATTTTGCCACAAGGGTACTTAGCTATCTTGACACCGTCACGCGCTGTCAGGAGACTACTACGTAGCCCATAAGTGACATGCGCAATGACAAAAAGTTTCAGAACGCGGGCCCATAACACTTAACTTTGATGTCAAGCAGGGGGCCACATAATATCATCCCCGCGGCCCGCAATGGCCCCCGTGCCCGTTTGAGACCCATGGCCTAGAGTTAGCGTTTTAGGTTGCCTATTCTAATTTAACTTCTAGTTAATTTGCAATTTAGATCTACATACATACAACTAAGTTATGGATCTAGGTACACTACCCTTGAACTAAATTACCCCCACCTTTACCAGCATGAATCCAATGGTTTCTTAAACGAGCCATTCTGCATGGCAGCACCTAGCTTATAGCTACTTCATTATTTTACATACTTTGTATATAGTTGTAAATGAAGTACTTTGATCCCTACAATATTTTGTTGCACTGCAGTATTTCTATCTTCATGGGTATACTTGTTCACCACCAGTCTTTTTCTAACATCATTAGCCAAACAAATGCTAACAGAAGCTCCGCTCAGTGTTGCCATGTCCGCTTATTCTAGCGACTTTGGCTTTGTTTTTTTTTGTAAAAGTCGCTTACAAATATTGGTAGTCGCGGGTTGCGTTTTTTTGGGCTTGTCACTAAAGTGTGGTTGCTTATTGGGCTTGTTCCCAGCTTGTTCTGCCGTTTTCCGCTCGATCCCGCCCTTTTAACATAAACCACTGTAGACACAGCGTTATTTCCCACCCACTTCCTGCTTCTAATTGGCTCGACCCAGATGAAACGGTACCAACCAAGTCAATGCAGAGCAGGGCAGTCTGTTGTTTTTCTGGTTAGGAAAATGCGCGAGTAGCGACTAATGGTGAGTGGACTGTAGGAGAGTTTTGGAGGAATAAATGCCCGGATAAAGTGGGTGAAAATACGGAAGAAATATACAAACTGGAGAAAGAGAAAGGAGGAAAGAATGGATTCAACCCGTCGGGGGAACAACTGAAAATCCTGTGAAAAAAAGTGATTTCAATCCCATCATTTTATTAATGTTAAATAATGTTAAAAGGTGGTTACTCCATCCTGTGGTCATTGTCCTGAAGCTCAGGGAGATAAATAATAAACTCTCAGCCTACCGTGTGTACGTTACCAATCTGTCTACATGGATTGTAACACAGTTTTATTTATTTTTCTCTTCCAGGATCTTAGGGGGCTACGTAAAAAAGTCGCTATTTTG
>NC_045755.1:13970710-13994707 GCF_008692095.1 Etheostoma spectabile | reverse complement strand
CGGTAGGCTAGAGTTTATTTATTTTCTCCCCCTGAGCTTCAGGACAATGACCACAGGATGGAGTTAAACCACCTTTTAACATTATTTAACATTAATAAACTGATGGGATTTGAAATCACTTTTTTTCACAGGATTTTCAGTTGTTCCCCCCGACGGGTTGAATCCATTCTTTCCCTTCTTCTTCTCCAGTTTGTTATATTTCTTCCCGTATTTTACCCACTTTATCCGGGCAATTTATCCTCCAAAACTCTCCTACAGTCCACTCACATTAGTCGCTACTCGCGCATTTTCCTAACCAGAAAAACAACAGATGCCTGCTCTGCCTCTGATTGGTTGGTACTAGTTCCATTGGGTCGAGCCATTAGAGCAGGAAGTGGGTGGGAAATAACGCTGCTGTCTACAGTGTTTATGTTTAAAAGGGCGGGATCGAGCGAACCGGCAAGAACAAGGGAACAAGCCCAAATAAGCAAACACACACTTTTGTGACAAGCCCAAAAAGAAACCGCAACCCGCGACTAACCAATATTTTACAAAAAAACAAGCCCAAAGTCGCTTAGAATAAGCGGACATGGCAACACTGAGCGGAAGCTTCTGTTAGCATTTGTTTGGCTAATGATGTTAGAAAAAGACTGGTGGTGAACAAAGTATTACCCGATGAAGATAGAAATACTGCAGTGCAACAAAATATTGTAGGACTCAAAGTACTTCATTACAACTATATACAAAGTATGTAAAATATAATGAAGTAGCCTATAAGCTAGGCTGCTCATGCAGAATGGCTCGTTTAAGAAACCCATTGGATTCAGCTGGTAAAGGTGGGGCTAATTTTAGTTAGTAGGGTAGTGTAACCTATGATACCATAACTTAGTTGTATGTATGTATGATCTAAATCTGCAAATTAACTAGCAAGTTAAATTAGCATAGGCAACTAAAACGTACACTCTAGGCCATGGGTCTCAAACTCGCGGCCCGGGGGCCAATTGCGGCCCGCGGGATGATATTATGTGGCCCCTGCTGACATCAAAGTTAAGTGTTATTGGGCCCGGCGTTCTGAAACTTTTTGTCATTGCGCATGTCACTTATGGGCTACCGTAGTAGTCTCCTGACAGCGGCGTGACGGGTGTCAAGTAGCTAAGTACCCTTTGTGGCAAATGCCTAGGTTTGACAAAAGTGATGTCTGTTGCTGTGAAATTCACCAACCATATCAGATCTAGGGGCTTAAAGCACCGGCAGTTCCGCGCCTGTTTGGAGGAAATAGTGGGTTTTTGGAATACTTGATGCGGCCCAGCCAAACCGCCTCTACTTCCAGCGGCCCCCAAGTAAGTTGAGTTTGAGACCCCTGCTCTAGGCCTACAAAATGCACAAGCAACAAGTAAAGTAGCATAGGAATGGGAGTACCTGAACAACATTGGACATAAGTAACTGACAGTGTCGCCTTGAGCTAACCTAAATGTATTTAGTTCACTTAACCATGGACAGATGTTAATGCTTTAATTGCTAATGTGGCTCGGCTTTCCTTCTCTTTTTTTTTTTTTTTTTTAATTGAGCTGATCAACTCAGCCTAGAAATGATATAAAACAAGCTTAGATGTTTCTACTAAATCTCCCAGCTCCCAAGGAAAGGAGAAATATGTATTCATTCAGACCTGGCACATTGTATTATCATTGGCAGATTTAGCTACTGGACTCTCTCTCTCTCTCTCTCTCTCTCTCTCTCTCTCTCTCTCTCTCTCTTCTCTCCTCTCTTCTCTCTCTTCTCCTCTCTCTCTTATTTGAATGAAAGAAATCTAGATTTAACATTTAAAAAATACATTTCATTTTTTTTTTTTAATGTGCCATTTCTATGTGTAGTAATTGTGCGTGGCAGGTTGACAAGACTTTAAAAATAGATTTGTTTTAATGCAATAATGAGAGAGTGATATACAAAAAACAGTTTTTATGGTTTTGAATATGTTCATAAAAAGACACTTTTGACAGATAATACAGGCAACACATTTTGACTAAAATATGTATTGCAAAGTTTAACATAAATTGCATTTCAGCTAAAAAGTCTCACATCCTAATTTCTGCTCAATACATTATTATAATAATAACCTGTAGAAAGTGCACTTCAAATGCAATGATTGGACATTCATCAATAGTTTTTCATACTTTTTAGGTGGACGAGGGGGGGGGGAGTTGGCAAGGGGGGGGGGGCCTCTTCAAATTTGTATTTATATTTTTCCACTATGAGTACTTATTTTTTTTAAATTATATTATGGTTACACTTCAATATCATCTATATTATGGTTACTTATTTTTGCTATATTTAATTACATATTATTCAGTTTAATTTCACGTTACTTACTTACATTGCAATATTTACTATGGCCACCTCACTTTACTTTACAATACTTTTAATTAAAAAAACAGATTCAGTTCATCTGCCCAGACCTTGTCTCCGCTGGCTTGATTTCTCCCCACACCTTTACCGTGGCCTGAGATATTCTGCCCCCCTTAATATCCAGTCCCCCTTAATATGCAGTCCCCCTCGCAGCCCCCTTAATACCTTGCACTTAATAGAATACCCATACAAACAAACATTCGTCTTATGTAAACCATGAACGAAACATCTGCTACTGTTTTTTTTTTTTTTTTTTTTTTTTTTTTTTTTTAACTCTGTTCTTTTTTCAACAATTTGAATAAACACAAGTTTACAGATCATACCAAGTAAAACTACAGTTCAAATATTTTCATACTTTTTTTAAGCTTTGTCATACAAAAATATCCTCTTCAAAATGTACTTGCTTTTAGCAACTAGAGGAAGAGAATTATTGCAGAACTATGTGGAAAAAGAAATGTGAAAAGACAAATTCCTTCCATTTGTGCAAAAGCGCCTATATGTTAGCGTCATGGCAAGGCTTAGCATACCTGTGATAGAAGTGTGGATTTCTCAGTAGACTTTGAGTTTGTCCCTGTGGAAAAGAAACTTCTCTAAGTAGCGCTGAACCTTGTCAGTCAGGTGAAGGTGACTGTCGGGGAACACATTGTCCCTGGTCTCCCCTCTGGGTCTGGCCTGGATGGGAGAGTCCACTGTCAGGGCGAGGGAGTGCACCCTTCCCTCCAAGCTGGAGACATCAGCCTGGATCTGGCTGAGGCGCTCTGTGAGAGGACCCTGCAGTTTGTTATCCAAAAGTCCTAGGTCATGGCTGATACTAGTTAGTCCCTCAGTGGAGGAAGTGCTGGGTTCTAAACGATAGAGCACAGCTGTCTGAGTCAGGTGCTTGGAAATTAGCACAAATCCTGAAATGAATTGCCTTTGCTGGAACGAGGGTCCTATGAAGTTCCCTATCTGTTTATTTTTTTTTTTTTTTTTTTTCTTTTTTTATCACTGATGTTAGAAACAAAAGCAGACACAAGAAGTAAAAGGTAGGAAAATGGTAACGGCACACACACAGTTGGTAACCTATGGTGGTTTCTGGAGGTTTTTTTTCGAGTTCTGTCTAAATAAACGTATACGTGCAGGAATGTTCCTCTTTGTCATTCTTCCAAAAAAAGTGTCTGCTTCATGCTTTTGTCCTGTGACATGCAAAGTCTCCATGCAGTGTTGGAATGTAATGAAGCACATGCACTCAAGTACTGTACTTAATTACAAATTTAAGTATTTAAGTTGGAATTCCACTTGAATATTCCCAATTTCATGTCAATTACTACTTCTCCTCCAACACAATTCTGAGGGAAATATTGAATTATTTTTCATGTAAGACAAATTCATGTTTCCGGCTTCTGAAATGAGGATTTTGTCGACATTGAGTACTTTTACGTTACATACTTTAAGTACATTTTCCTGACAATAGTTACATGTTTTACTTGAGTAACATTTCAATACAGGACCTTTACATCTAACAGAGTGTTTTTAACATTGTTGTATTAGTACTTTTACTTAAGTAAAGGATCTAAATATATCTTACACCATTGCCTCCATGTGCTTATAATGCACTCTTTCTTCTCTGGCTGACCTTTGTGTCTTGATGCCAAAAAACGTCCTAGTAAGGAAGCTAAGAGTGTCCAACATCCAAGCTTCTCAATGATATAGCTATAGCTATAGCCATATCTTTTGGCCGGACTATTTAGGTGAGCAAGTCCTGCAGTTGAACCTATCAGGCTTCGGAGATACCCAGAGAGCAGAGACCCCATCAAGGATTTATTTTAAAAGGGGCAGCTCTGGTGAAGTGACCATAAAATGTGAAAATGTTGGAAATGAAATAACAAAGATCAGAGCGGGAAGGATCTTAAATTCAACACTAGAAGGACAACATCAGCCAAACAAAAACAGACAATAGATTGAATTGATCAGCCAGTCATGTTTTCCAGTTGCTGACACACAAAGACAACAAAGGACTGTGCATGTTTTGCATTCTCAGAAATTCCAAAACACGCTTGCGTAGTGTATGTGAAACCAACCTGTCCTTAAACTGCTCGTGTTGACGATTTAAAAGTTTTAGTTCCAGGTACTTTTTACCCATTTATCTTCTTTGACTTCCAATAACTATGAGCAAACTATGCAAAAAATGAACATTTATTGCTTTGTGGATGGTTAGTGGATAAAATCAGTCACCGAGCCATGAACTAATCCAGTAAACTAATTCTTCTTCTGTGTTCTTTTCACAAGCTCATCATTCTTGTCTCCCCTTTTTAAACTCTGTGCTAATCCATCCAGTTCTGTTGGTGGTGACCCAGTGGCACAAGATTCCCAGAACTTTAACTTAATGTTAAGTTTTGTTGATTGAGTAAGAATCATAAAATGTAGCTTGCCAAAACATACTGAGAAATACTTTGCTTCTGGAATGGACGATGAACAAAAATGGGAACTAGGGAAGAGCAATAAAATGGAACGCCGGCTTTGGTCAGTTCCAGTAAGCTGTCATGGCACAGGGCTGAACTCGGTTCAACCTCAATTTGTAAAGTTTTACTTACCAATTGACCCCCCCCCCTTATGATAATAAAACTATGTATTCAGTGCACCACTGTGATAGGGAACAGTCTAGGTGATGACTGGAAATAGTGTGGTTTATGATGCATGACTTGAGGAATGATTGACTGTACAGTAAACTCCCAAAGGATGAGACATCACAGGTTTGTCTAAGGTCCAGTTAGTTAGTTAGTTAGTTAACTTTGGTCCAGACTGAAAATCTCAAACAACTGGACAGACTGCACATTTGGTTATTCGCTAATGGTTCCTCTTGCCCCACCACCAGGTTGACATTTTTATTTTGTTGTAAAAATAAAATCTTGACAACTCTTGGATGGATTGCCCTGACATTCTCTACTTAGCATGTGGTGCTAATTAGGTTAGCATGCTGAAGTTAGCATTATGCTCAAAGCACTACTATTGCTAAGGTCGGCCTCACAGAGACGGCTGGCTGTAGTATTAACCCTTGTGTTGTCTTCCCGTCAACCATGAAAAAAAAGTTATGGCTTTTTCTGACGTTTTTGTCACTTTTTCAATGATGTGGGTGCTTTTTTTTTAAAAATGTTTTTTCCGAAGTTATTTGATATTTCTAATGTTGAAATTTTCAACTTATTTTGAAGGGCAACTTTTTATGATGAAAAACCTGAAAATGGGTCAAATTTGACCCGAGGACAACACGAGGGTTAAACTGTCTTTTGCCTAAATGTAAAATGCTAACTCTTGAATTAGCATTAGCTGTGCCCCTCATAGGTGTTTCTGCTTTTTATTATTTAAACAGGGGTTCTTAAATGTAAAGACATGTACTGTAGCTCTACTTCATATTGCAGCTACAGTGTAAATACATGTGGACATAATCCATGTCAGTTTTCTCTTGTGACTATATTCTGTAATCTGCACTGCTTACTGCTGTGATTTCACCTTCACTCAACTCTTTATGATGCTGTTTTAACCATCATTTCTAGTGAAACATCAGTTTGCTCTTGGAAGAAATATGCATCTACCAACTAGATGTGCTTTTTCTTGCGTCATCTCCAGTGGCCTGACTGAAAACACAGTATTGTTGCCAATCCCACCAGCAGCTCAAATGACTGGAACAAGATTCATTTTCTGCTGAGTCCAATTGAGTCAAAGCTGTTCTTATCAGTATGCTTTTGGCAATTGAATTTAATCAATTGTCCTTGAGTTTTAACCAAAATTCTTGGCAAAAACACCAAGAGACATATATCAGATCTTTGGACAGCCGAAAGCCAAGACTAGCAAACCTGTCCTAAGACAACATATCTTGTTACACCGAACGAGGCATTGAATGATTCGCATTAAACCCTTTTTTAACGTAAGTTTGTTGGGAATGAGTCATGGGGAGGAGACTACCAGCACAAATAACATCATTTAACTGAAAAAGAACCCATTCTGTGTTCATCTGGGTCTCATGAAAACTTTACTGGGACTCTTTATTTTAAATAAACCATTTTTGTTTGCCTCTGTGATGCAGCTGCACAGCGTGCTCTTGGTTGCAGTTCTCCAAACATCCTCTGGAGAGCTATAGTCTCCCAGAGATTCAGCTGAGGAGAAGTTCGCCAGTACCTCAACACTGTATGGCATTCTTTCTTTATTTCTTTCCTTGAATTACAATGGATCTCAGCAAGTACTTTTTTTTTTTCTCCTCTTTTGGCACATTCTCAACTGCTATGGATACAGTTTGATATGATTGTAATTAGAAATATTCTCATCAATATTCTCAACTCATCTGGCCTGTTGGAGGATATAATTCTTAACGGCAAAGGGGAATTTAAATCCATAACCCAAATGTACTCCTTATCAAACACTTCATTTTGTATAAAGTGACATATTCATATTCACTATTGTGCATTTTTTTTTTTTTCACTGTCTTTTGCCTGTGGTCACCAATTTATTTTACTCCATTACAAGTGGAGAGGAGCAAAAGTGCATCCATCAACCCACGTCCCTATCTGATGACATGGATGAGGATCGCCCTATTTCCCAGGGCGATGTGTGACACATTATTTCTGGACCCCTGCTGCGCTTTAACTCTGAAACTGTGGCTCCAATCTGAAGGTCAGTCAGAGATTTGTTAGGTCAATTACTGAATGTGGATGCCCGGCTTACCGGAAAACATGTCATGTCACCTAAAGGCAGGGAGAGTCAGTGATTTTGTCCGGGATTTCAGTTTTAGACTTTTTAACTGTAGTCTATTTGTACAAAATATTTAACATCTATTTTTATTAAAGCACAATGATAAATTATTGTGAAACAATTCTTAAAAATGAGAGTTAGAAATCCCAATAATTTGTCCATTTTGTTCCCTGACATATCATATCTATCCTTGTATTTGTGTAATTTAGTATTTTGGCAATATGCATGTCAAAACAATACCAGTCAATCTAAAAGGAAGGTTTATAGTGGTTATAAAATACTGGGCGGACAACAAGACAGTACAATAGTTTCTGTTAATTCTTATTTCATTTTTATTTAACAAGTCATACATGTCCAGTTCACAATAATGAACATGTAGATGGCAGCAGCTGCTTTGAAAGGGAGAGGAGGAATTTGAATAAAACCAAACTGAACATGGATGAAGTGCAGGAGAACAGGTAATTCTTTAGAATCAGAAAGAGAGACAAGTGTGAAAAGCATGCTGGGATGCCCACTACCATTATAATGACATATTTGCATCTCACTTGCTCCTAATTGTAACTGCATGTACAGGACATACACATGCATATGAACCGTACCAGAGCCATGAAGTCAGATGGTTGGTGTAAGTGAAGTGATCTCGTCAGCACACAAGTAGCGCCTCAGGTTTTGACGTAAATAAAACCCATTGTGAAGGCTCACGGGTTTGGATAAATAATCACGTTTACGTAACACATGAGTCAGAGCGTTTAAAGCTACATGTTCATTTTACCTCAGCTTATTTCTTGAAGGTGCAACGCATCTTATTTATGTTCTTCCATAAATATGTGGCCTTTGTATACATTCCATTGATAATTATCATATTCTATGACATAATGTATTTTTGAACTTTTGAACAAGTATGTCATCTGTAAGTACAACACTATATAAAGCAGGCATTATGATCTCAGATATTCTGAGTGCATAGATATTGAAGAATTTAGTGCGATGAATCCTTTGACATACCGTGGTGTGAAAAGCATCAGCCAGTGACTTATTCTTTACATCCAGTTATTTTCACAACATGACAGACAATTTACAGATCAGGGATGATGCAAAATCCTTAAACGTGTACAACACAAATACATCAAGACGGACTATTAATGGCAGAGTTTTCTTATTAAAAAGACATAAAAGATGTACATTCACTGGCAATACAAAACCGGGATTTGGCAAATATTAGAATTATATAACAATGACAACAAAATGTTCCATATGCATTATACATGTAGGTATAACATATGAGTGTCTCATTAACATTTTAAGTAGTTCAACTTTTTTATAAATTCCACATCTGCATTGTCTCTGACTTTCACCAACTCATGCATGTATGAGAGAGAGATACACACTGCTACATCAGGGAGAATGAAAAGGCGACGCGTACATCAGATGCCAGAATCCACTGCAGATACTTTTTGGGGTAAGGGCTTCCTGGCTACTGCCTTAGGAACAGCAAGCCCAGACCGCAAAAAGACCCACAAAGGACAAAAAAAACGTTGACTTTGATCATCACTATGATCTGGTGATGATCTCCTCTGCATCTAAGAAGAGATAGAAAGAAAAGGAGACATTAGCACACCTGATGCATGCAATAAATGTCTAGAATTGGGTTATTTGTTTTTCTGTTTTTTTGTGTGTTTTGTTGTCAAAAAATCCTTGTGATTTCTGCTGCAACCTAATTTTCCCACAGGGACAATAAACAAACTAAAATGTACAGATGCTGTCAATACTGCGACGCCAGATGAGCACACTCGGTGAAATGTAAATAAAAGACACAACAATAAAGACGTTAATGCACGATGTGCAGCATCATTTTCATTGTTAATTACGATTGAATTCATGTACTGTCTTCGTCGGATGTCACACTGAGTCTTTAGGCTGGATGATGTCGTAATGTTGATTTTCACTGTTGGTCTTGACAGGAGACTTCCTGCCTGCAGTGTCGAAACACATCCAGCTGATTTCCAGCACGCCAGGTGTGATCTGTGTGATTGCATCATACTGTAATGAAATGAAAGGTCTTACAGCTGATCAGAGGTTTGATAAGCAAGATATTTTGGTCACAACTTAAACTAAAGACTAGATTGTTTTGTCATAAAACTCTTGTTAATCTAACCTCCATTCACTACCTCAGCAACACGGTGTACAACCAAACTGCTGGTCTAAAGCTGTGACTTTCTCCTGGCCGGCAGGAAACTACATCAAGGAGGTTAAGATGGATGTCACTGAATAACTGGACATTTAAAGTGTGATCTTCCTCACATTTTAAATAGGCAAATGTCTTTGGAGGCCTTGTCCTATTGCAGAATAAAAGGATTTGATATGCTATAGTGCACTTTTATTTTTTTTTTTACATAGTAAAGTTGTTGTTGATGTGAGTTTGTTGTATAACCTGCTCAGTTTCTCCATGCCAAAGAGATTCAGATGGGGGGGGGGGGGAAATGAAAGGGACTTACAAACATTTACACTTCAAGATTGAATTTATTCGAGCACACGTCTTGTGAGTGAGACCCACCGTCTCCATGAGTCAAGTTGCATTTTATGAAATTTACAAACTTTGTTATACATGTATTTAATCTTGTCTCCAATTGCAACCAGAACACACAAGTGGCTAGAGGACTTAAACATGCTTGCTTGTTGAGTTCTAAAGCAGGACAAGGCGTTAAGAATGACCTCAACTGAAGCGCGCTTGCACGCACACACACACACACACTCTTTCTCCCCTGTTTAATCACCAAAAGACCAAAAACAACAAGCTGCCATTTCCCTTCTGAACTAGATGAAGGATGCAGCAGGCTCAATGTATTGAGGGCTTGTTCCTGCCAAAATGTAAGTCTGTGACAAGCAGTTTCACATTTAATCAAACCACATTACCATCTGTAATTAAATTTTAGATATCCATAATAGCATTTCTACTGGATAAAATTGTATTCTCACTAGTTGGAATGGTAACTAAAGAACTCCACAATAACATTTTTACTAGAAGAAATTGATTTCAAGATACAACTTTGATTGTACTGGTCATAACTAAATGAAAGATTAATAAAAATCTTTTTAAACTTTTGTCAGTTTAAACGGTTATTAGCTAGATTGGATATGTATTGCAGATATTCATAATTCAACTCTTCCTGGTCAGAAAGAACAATTCAGATATCCACAATGATATTCTTCATAGTACAAATGATGTCATGTTTCCCATTCATGTGTGTGGGCCTTTCAATTTCAGATGTCCACAACGTCATTCTTCCTATCAAGAATGAACAGTCCAGATATCGGCAATATCATTATTACTGAAGGTAGAACTCCCATTTCAGATATCTACAATACAATTGTTACTTGTAAAAACTCTAATTTTAGATATCCAAAACGAAACACATTCCACATATCTATAAAAGAAATGCTTCCCAGCCAGAATGTCATTTTATATATCTGTAATAGTACCTGACGCAGGGTTTGACATGTGTCTGTCCGTGACCTGTAATAAACACATCCCGAACAGATTAAACAAAAGATAATAATGAATGCCAAATTTGGCTCACTTTAGTTTTGACTAGTAACAATTGTATTGTAGATATCTGAAATGGGAGTTCTTCCTAGTAATAATTCTGGGTTTGGAAGAATGTCATTGTGGATATCTGAATTGTTCTTTTTGACTAGGAAGAGTTGAATTACGGCTATCTGCAATACATATCCAGTCTAGCTATTAAATGTTAAAATGGTTTGCCATAGCGAGACTAGAATTCTTAAAGTTCCAGTTTCTCTTCCACAACTTGCAGATGCAACCTTTTTTAAAATATGTCACATTAGAAGATCCAGGATCTGGAAATTTTGTGGAAAATATGAGTCACTTTGTATTTAGAGGAGTTAAAAGAGTGAGTTCTCTTCCTTGGGTGGTAAAGCCCACACTGTGATACGTATTTCCCTCCATCATCCCCATATTCAAGTTCTTCACCTTTCTTTAACTCTGCACTGGCCAGGGCAGCAGATGCTCTCAGAATGGTACTATGATATGAACTGTCTCACATTTTATGTAGTTTCACAGCTAAATGTTCCACATACGATTTCCTTTGCTTTAAGTTTCTCAGAAGGAAACTATATTACAGCCTAAATATTGTCTTTTGCTAAAAATTGAAAATTACATTTCAGTTCTGTAAAACCCTTTTTCTAAATGTATCTGACTGTTGTAGTGGAGTGCCTTCTTGACCACCTGAAACACACTACTAATTTTATTTCATCCAGCTCTAGTTTTGATCAAATATTTAAAAAACCTACCCATAAAATTGGCACAATATGAAATTCTGTGCTTTAGCCAGAAACATGTAACATGCCACAATAACTGGAAGAGTTCCACTTACACATCAGCAGCCAGAAATCTGACATTCAGAGCAGTTTTTCAAAACTTCATCAGAGTCCACCATGTCGGAGCACTAAGACAATACCAATAAATGCTAAATAGAAGCGCTATAAGGTTGTACAAAGCATTCAAACCACAAATATACAATCAGAAAATCCACACACTGTCCAGCCGATACAGTCAGAATGAAAACATGACAGATTAAATGAACTCATTTCTCATCTACAGATCTCAAATGATGATTCAGATCTAGATGATAATAAACAACAAGTATGATTCTTTGTTTAACTAAAATGTCCTACAGGAAAACCAGGCAGCAAGTACAAAAGATTCAATTACCACAACCCCTGTCCACCATCACAAGCCAGCCACCAAGTGTGCCAGTGCACCACACTGCACGATGAAGACGGTTAATTCAGTGATACAGATAGTTACTGTCAACGCCATTCCATGCCACACCCTTAACATAACAAAACGAGCTGCAAAGCCACCACCTCAAAGTGTACACTGCTAAAGGTCTAGGCCCTAAATCATACTTTATAGAGGGCTACAAATAGGATGGTGTATGTGGGCATTTCACAAAAAATTCAACATTTTTTTTCTTAAACACTGCAAGAAAATTCTCTTTTCTGACAGTAATAAGTCGTTAACAGTTTTTAATTTCATGTTTACGTATTTGAACATTGGAGCTTTATTGAAAGTGTGTTTAGTCTCTTTGGTGTACTTCTCATAAGGTTTAAATTGTGACCATAACTTCATCCTTTTTTAACTGTGTCTTGATTTAAGGGGTGTTTAGTGGAAATAAATAATCCTATCTGTAACAATCGAGAACAAAACGATTGCGTCCGTCATGTCAGCCAACACGTTTTGTCACTTCACAGTTTTCAAAAAGCTAAATCAGTGCAAGGTGTTGTTTTTGGTAATTCACTAAGTGCAAGCAATACATTTGGTACTGAAAAAAATAACAGTTGCTGAAATGCGTCGCAGTGACGCTTCTATGGAGGAGGGAGTGTGAGAATGGGGGAATATTCCAGAGGATAACACTACACATGCAATCTTTTTGATACAACCTGCAGCAATCATCATTACAACACATATCTTGAGAGTTGTGTTTGCAGCTGTAATTGCTTTGGTCTTTGCCATAAACAATTAAAAAAAAAAAATGTGCAGGCCTGCATCAAGAAATATCATGCTCCAGTAAAGAACAAATTCATAAAAGAGGGTTTAAAAAAAGAAAAGAAAAAGGGGCTTTTGTGGTGTGTATTGAGGAGGCATGCACAGCCCAGGACCACATCTGGATGATGGGGCCTATGGTGTAAATGGGTGTTACGTCAAGCCCGGGGCGGATAGGGACCAGCACACTGGACCATCTGCACACGTAGGGATCTGCCACACTTACCTCACCACATGCGTCGTGTGCGTGTGCGTGTGCGTGTGTGTGTGTGTGTGTTCTCTAAATGGGTCCTACATTGTCCCATACATATACACTGATGTGTGTTTTGATAATATATTTACTTAATGGAAATATGCGAGGGATTCAAAAGGGCTTCAATTATCTCATTTTCGCAGTGGCAGCTCCACAGGCCCCTAACCCATGTGAGCTCTCCGTCTTATAGAAGTTGCTGGGGTTGGTCCACCTTTACAGCAAAGGAATATCAGTCCAGTGTTTAAAGACGATGGCATGGCCCCTGCTCATTGGCCTTAAACACGACGGCTGTAGGGAGAGAGCTGGCTCCACCGTGAGCTGTCCGTGGTGCTGAAACCAGCTCTCGCTGCGTGGTAAACGCCCTGCACTTGAGCCCAGTTTGTGGAAAAAGGGAAAAGTGGAGTTGATAAAAACAAAAAAAAAGGTTGGATGAAAGGTAACAGAAAAAAAAAAATCAAAACTAAAAGAATACAATAAACACATTAAAAACAGCTGACACAACCATATTAAATGTCTCTTGGGGACGTCACAGTGGGGTGTGCAGCCTGAAGATGAATTGATCGTGCATGAATTGGCACTTGTTGCCATAACGCATTGAAAGCCTAACGAGTGGGCATTATGTGTTTGTGCGGGCGTGTGCGCGCGCGCGCGCTCGTAGAACGATCTAATCGTTGCTATTCCACGCTATAAGAAGTAACGTTACTTCTCATAGGTTCCACGCGCACGACTGCCCCCCCCATATCATCACACACACAAACACATACCGCCCGGCAGTGAAAAGTAGCCTCTTGGCAAATGATGATCAACAAAATCAGCTCCATTTCTATAGATTTTAACAAAACTCACCGGATTCGTTTACGTGTTACTATCCAAAATGATATAAGAAGTGAAGTGATTGGCATTGCAATTAGACGACAACGCTTTGCCTTGATCCTCTCATGGTGTTTCTAACATTTTCAAAGATCAGTCTTCAAAATTGTAATTATCGTTGTGAAATGTATGGCCACCCAGCGCACACACACTCTCTCAGCGGTGAATATGTGTCGATGGATGCAGAATTGGTATTGCATCGGTATAACCGGGCTGCAGACGGAGCACGTCCACCGCTGCGGTTAATGATGAAGAATTGCAATCAACTCAGTGGAAGTCAACACGAAGACACTTTTAGTTCAAACAGACCTGTTTTTTTTTCTCTTAACATCACACGTCAAAAACATCTCTCCGGAGAAAACACTGGCCACTCACGATTCGCCGTCTAAACTCGGGGATGAATTTCTCAATGGCTCTTTATATAGCAACACTGTGTATCAGCACGAAAACAGAATGGCAGGTTGTTTTTACTCACTTCAACAATAAGCAAAGAGGAAATAATAAAAATAGAATTGGCTCACCCTGTCATCACCGATCCGAGGAAGCGTGCATCATTTTTCTCTTCCCCCCCTTTTTTCCCTCCAATAATCCCTGGGAATTTGAACGGCACCCATTGATATGCAGCAGTAGGCCCCCCCCCCCCACTCCCACCCCCCCCACCCCTCCACCTCCACCCTCTCACCCTCCCTCCATCCTTTTCTCTTCCAGACGTCAGTCGCATTGCCTCCCATTCATTTCGGTCTATATTTATTTTTATTTCTTTGCATTTCTTATTCTTAATCCATTTTGTCCTCCTCCCTCCTCTCTGGAAAATGCTGCAAAACCTCTAATGGAAGCCACTCAATTCCTCCAGTCTGCTTCTTGCTGGTGACCTGCATTGACGTCATTGCGTCATTAGGTTTCCCCTGGAAACACGGGAGAGCCAAAAATAGAAACACATTAATTCAAACCCCAGGCTTGGGGGAGGGGTTGGGGTAAGGTGTAGTTGGGGGCTGTTTTTGGTGACTATTTCTTTCTATCAATCTATAATCTTGTGACCCCCCTCACCCCCCAGTGAGACACACACACACACACACACACACACACACACACACACACACACACACACACAAACGCTTACACATTCATTTCAACCATAATATCCCCTTGTTATATTTGCATAGTGGTATTTAAAATGTACTGTACCTGATGTAATTTATTTGTTTTTTTTTGGTAAACCTCATAATCCTTTGGCTCCTTTAGCATCAGTATACTGTTAATGTAATATATATTTTCTTAGTGTAGGGTTGTTTACTCAATCTCTTAATATAATATCCTTCATATATATTCACATAAGGAGTAGTGGGTCTGGAAAGCCACAGTATGGAGTCCAAAGAGCATAAGGAGTCTATACATTAACATATTGTACTAAAGGACTGCTGTGATGCGCAAATTCTGCACTATAATATATTTCTGTACTACATTACACATCATTTTGTTGGCACCTTTTTATGATCATAAAATTACATTGTCGTAGTGTATGCTGTTAAGATAGCTGCTGACATTTATCAACCTTTAGAGTATGCTTCTTAACAAAGAGGCTTCTATAGTATCATAAAATATTTTTAAGGCTTGCACAGGAGCTGACGCCTTTTGGTGAATTCATGGCCGGATTGACTTGCACTTAGGCCCAGGGGCCAATATAAAATGGCGGGCCCTGTTAACATCCCTTCCTTCCCACTACCTGTGTTATCTCGCATTGCCAGACTTATCCCCACAGTGCTGTGGAGTAAGGTCTGGCTACACCCCACATACGTTCCAGGAAAGAAGAAAAAAATGCTCTGCGTTGTTGGTATTTCTTTTAACCAATCACAATCATCTTTGGCAGTGCTAAGCTCAGGACGCAGCGACGGTAGCTCTGCAAAAATAGTCTCTGGAAGGAACTTATTTTGGTGAAACCTATGTATCCCACAAAGGAAAACATCACGTACAGTATTGAATTAAGTTAATTGTTCACACAAGACAGTAATGTGATGTAATTTAATTAGCTGAACACATAGTTAAATGTAATTTGCTCTTACCAGTGTATCGCCGTGTGTATTTTGTCCGTAGCAAATTCTGACCTGTCGGCCCCAAAACGCCCCAGTTAGATAGTAAATGCCATAAACACATGTCTTGTAAATGTTAACAATCATTCCCTGAAAGAACCAAGCAGGCTTGCTTTGTTGCACAATCCAAATTTTCTTCAAAACTTGGCGTTTGTAGCATGTAGCTTGCTAGCTCGGAACGGAGTTTGAGATTCGGCAAGACACAGAGTGAAAGGTGAGAAACATCTGGCGGAACATCAGGATGTGAGGCAGTCGTCCTGTAAATGTACGGTTGTTTATTCAGACTATGTTTAACTACTACCTGTAGGTCTGTCAGGTGATTTGTAGTCTATATCCTTCAGGAAATTCCGCCGGATCCATGTATTTTCCGATTCCTTCCGCTTTCTTTATGTTGGAATGTTAGATTTATGAGGACTATGGTTGACTGCTCCTCAGTTCTCTGCAGGGTAAACTGAGACAGCTCGCTAGACTATCTGCCCAATCTGAGTTTTCTCTCGCATTACTATTTTGCCGCAGCTCAGTGCAGAGTTTAGACCCTGTATTTATTTTGAACATGGAACAAAAATGTAAGGACTAAAGAATAGAATTAAATACGTATTTTAATATATATTTATATTCTTATTATTTTTGTTACCCAAATGTGGATAAAATAGGAACGTGTAAGTAGAAGATGCTAAATGACTAAATATGTGTAATAAAAATTATATATATATATATATACATATATATATATCTCATAATACATGTATATGATGGATGAGCAAAAAAGTAAATAATAAAACTATGGTATAAACACAATTATCAGGACAAAGCAAACATCCCCAATATAAATTAACATTAAGGAAAAACTGATTTGTCATTGTTTCTTGTCCATAATAATAATGCAGGCCTACACCACTCTTATACTATGATGTAGAAATGTGCAATAAACATGTTACAGGTTAGGTTTAAGGTTGGTAAAATACAGGCCTAACATCTGACCTCAAGCTGATGACTATGATAAAGCAAGCCATTTGAGACTACTTTCTGCAATGTATTGAATAACTTTATCTTAAGGAGAATCTATGGGCTGTAAAACGAGGGCAGACTAAAAGTAGGAAATGGTTCTATAGTATTCATTCATTGTTCTTTCATTCATGTAGTCATTCATGTGGTTATCTTCTTAATCCATTCACAGAACCAGGGCAACCACCTTTCCAGTAACGCAAAGCCCTTCTCCCATTTAATCACGTTAGCTTCATCTATCTCCTGTGATGTTCGAGATCAAGTGACATTACAGCGCCGCGTGCACCCCCTCCCCTTTCCAGTGCGCCCCACCGTGCACCACCGCTCACATACAGGCACGTGTTAACGTGCACATGCGCCAGCTTTATGACATCCGGCTGGAGGCATGCGCAAAAGACATGAGTAGTGATGCTGCATTCATGCTATGGCCTTAGAGAAAGGAAGAAGAAGAGAAAAAAGAAAGGGGGAAAATTCTGGCAGCGTCATCATCGTAAGATGATAGTGGACCACAATGACAAAACAAGTAATTCTACCACCCACTAACAGCATTGTGACTATTCACTTTTAATATTTAATAACTATTTACTTTGTTTAATGCTCAAAGCTTCAGTTGTTGTTGTTGTTGCCTAAATCCACAGTGCTACAGCAGTTATTGGCAAACTAAGCTTAACCTGCAACTCAAAAGGAGAGCTGACTGTTCTCCATCTTTGTTACACGTTTCAACAATTCATTTTCAGATTTTGCCATTTCTGATAAAGCCACATTAAATAATAATCATAATAATAAGTCCAAACAGTTCAAAACAATTTCTGTGTTTTGGTTTTTGAAGATAAAGAAGTGAGCAATGACTCAACCATGTGGTCTGTGTGGCCAAAGCAAAGCAGATAAGTGATGGAGGGACTTCTGTCACCACTTCCTGATTACATGGTCTATTGAACAAGAGAGTATCCAATCCCAAGGTTGTTATTATTTTCTCTGGGATTATTCTACCAAAATGACACAGGACTCCAAGATTGCTTCAGCATCATACCTTGTTGCTTGCCTCTTCACAGATTATTAGAAGTGGCAACAATATTACACAAGTCCCGTTTTCTCTGGTGTTATAGCAACCCTTCTGTCCTCCCTCTCCATGGACCACAGTGCCCTGTCCAGAAATGGAAAGCCCTCTTTCCCAAGAAGACCCAGATCATTATCTGCACCTGAACATGTTTGGTTTCACATGAACTGGAACTCCCCCTCGCATTATCAGCAGCCATTGTACACTTCTCCTCACTATTATTGAAAAGGCTAGCCGATAGCTAGATTTTGAAGTCCTGAGGCGTGTTTTTTCCGCTATATGTTGCGAGGTTGAAGCCAATAAAAAAAAAAACTACAATGTTTAGAGGTTAAAATAGCCTACAGTTAAAGGTGCTCTAAGCGTTGTTGGGTAACGGCACTCCTTGTTGACGTCCAAAGTATTTTCAAACAAAACAAGCCCCTCCCTCCTCCTCATCCCCGCCCTTCTGTGATTCCACATGTTAAGCCCCCAACCCCCAACTCCAAATCTTTCTTATCAGTTATTGTCTGGAACGCTGGAAGACTGTTTGTGTATCTTTCATGGTGCCGGTTGGCATTGTTTTTGTTGGCGTGTGAGGAACCTGGGCTGTCTACAGAGACCGACCGTTTTTTACAGTGTGTTCAGGGCACAGGCAACTCACGGATAGTGCGGAGATGTTTGCTGTATGTGACAAAAAAAAAGTTGTAGCCTAAAAAACACGTGACATTGCTTAGAACACCTTTAAAAGCCAAAAATACCACCTAGGTTAAAAGGAGCCTATGACTCCATAAAAAGGCTACACAGGTACTGTACATCAGCAGTGGGCAGTTTGTTCAATTCAATTGTCACTTCAAGGGCAGTTGGCAAAAACACACCGTGATCCAAAAACACTAAACAAATTTTAAAAAGCACAGCATCAAACTTAAAACATGCACATGCATCAGTCCAACAAAAATGTCACATCGTGCATGGCTCACCTTGCTTTCATCTTGGTTGACCTACACAAGGCCCTGACAGGGACACTTTCTCTCACATGGCATGACCAAAAAAAGAGACTTTCTATTCTTTTGTCCGTCAAACTGAAACTCTATAGCAAACAATATTATTAACCAGTTAAGTGGTGTGTCTAGAGCATATATTGGTTATGTGGTGTGCAGATATACACTCTATCTTGACCAGTTTTCCAGTGGAAGAATTTCAGTTTTGATATGATTTCAAGACATATCAGGGTGAATATATCAATAAGAATAACTTTGATAACAATACCTAATATCTACCTTATTGGCTACTTCTTCATCAACACAAACTTTACATTATTTGGAGTAACCTAAAATACATATATTCACACTGTAAGTAAATGTAACTGTATGCTTTATATTGATATGAGCAAATGCATTGGGCTCTTAAAGTGCCCATTTATATTAAAAAATAAGATACAAAGTAAAACTTTAAAGAGCTACATAAACTATTGAGTGTAAATGAAGACCAGTCATCTTTATACAGAGCTTGATAGGTTAATTGCTTAATTCATTACACCTGTATTTAAAGCATATGCATTTGTAAGGATTCTCGAGTCATATATTTATTTTCAATCTGTCACCGGTCTGTGTCTACATAGGGTTAATCCTAAACCACCTGGGGACAGTGCGATGAAATTTATTAAGGTGAATTGACCCTTTAAACCAAGTAAACCACGGTTTGTGAGTGCCACGTTATCTTGCAACATTCAAAACACAGCTACCAGCATGGCGGGCGTAAGTTTGCTTAGCTTTATAACTTCTACAATACCATAACATTGTATGTATATGATGGCTTTTAGCAGTGTCGACGTTTAAGCTTTACTTTTTACGTTAATACTAAATTTGGCTACATGGTACGCAAGCTAGCGTTAGCTTAACGCTGCTCACAGCAAAAGCTTGTTGTTAGCTAAAAGTGGCAAGTAGCACCGGCAGCTAATGCTATGGTGATTAAGATGGGTGGGAATAAGCTAGTGCATTTGCATTACACGTCTTTAAAGGTGTCATATTTTATCAATGTAGGATAAGACTAAATGGTATGCAACTAAAATGCCATTGTTTTTACTTTTAGGCGATGACTTCTAACTGCAGCCTTAACATAGACATGGAACCTGGATTACCCATTGAAGGAACTCTGCAAAACGTTGATGGAGGACCTGTTCTGGTAACAAGTGGAAATGCAAGGTATGTAGAATATCTAGACGTGTTTTCAATGTTTATTTTTTATTTATTATAGTGGGAGCAATGTACATATTAGGGGACAGGGCCATTATTCCAACCATGATAAGTCAAACTTTTTGTTAAGTAGATATTTTGATGACTGTCTAAAGAGGAGTTGAGATTTTTTTGAAGTTTGAGGTTGATAGACTTAATTATGACGTTGGTAGGCCAATGACATGTTCAATGTATGATGTAAAATATCATAGACTAGGGTGTAGCTTTGAAGTGCACCTTTCAGGTGTAGGCCTAATGTCTGTTTGGCGACCAACTTCAGTGGTACAACACCATGGTAATTTGGTCACTATCATGATTGTTCAGTATGAGTCGACATTATCAGTATCATGGTATTCTTACATTTTATATGGTATTATCATTTTACTAGGATATTCTTCAACCCATACCAGCCATGCAGGCATGGTTCAGTGTTTATGTAATCCTACTTCCCCACCTTTTAAATCACCTTTCAATCAACATAGTACAATCAAAACACTGAGTCCACTGAGTATTATGCATTTATTGCATTAAGAAACTATTAAATTTGATGGTATGGGTCCACTTCCTGTCTGTATCCCAGACTGGTACATAATGTCTCATTTGAATGTCTTATCTTGTCTGTTTATGGTAATATTTGGCAAAATGATTGTAACTCAAGTGCTGATATCTGGCTGATTTGAGAGTTTGAATGTCGTGGTTGTCCCTGTTGTTGTGATGATGATGATAATTGCCTTCAACTAGATGACCAGATGATATACTGTGTGTGTACCTGTGACTTCTCTCTGTTTGGGAGTCAAATATCAGGAGCGGCAAAGAAGCAAAGTGGCTATAACGACAAAATAGGATTTTTGGTAGTTATTTTAATTTGATCTTTTTTACAGCAATTTCCTGATAGGATAGTGAGCTCTTGACTTTATTGTTTTTGGTGTAGCTTTCTACTGTCTCGGTCCAGCTGGCTTTTGTTGCTCCTGAGCAAAGGAGGGTTAAAATTGTACCTGTAACTGTAGGTTATTGTCTTCTCTATATTTGTCTTGACTAAATTAGTGTCATCACAGCAACATGCACACAATTGTGCTTTTTATACAAAGGTTAACATTTAATTCAGGGTGGCATTATTAAACCTTTATACATCCATTTAGGTAATACGTTTACCCTTTGCTATCTTATATGGCAGTGATTGTGCAGTCACATTATTTAACTGCCTATTACACTCTTAATTCTCATGATGATACATTTTACAGTACAGACCAAAATATGCTTCATCCAAAGACTGGCCACATTAGTCTGGCTAGATATAAACACCAGTTTGCTAAATGCAATTTTTTAACACCTCACCCCATTACCTCAGTCAATATCTAATTTTCGTCTTCCTCCTTCTGATGTTTCTATTGATTCCTCAGACAAGTTTTACCATGCTCCTTAGCATGTATATTAATGATCTCTCACTTGCTTTCTCTTTCTTTCTTTTTTCCTTGCATGCACGCACGCACGTACGCACGCACACACACACACACACACACACACACACACACACACACACACACACACACACACACACACACACACACACACACACACACACACACACACACACACACACACACACACACACTGGTGTGCTGCTAGGTCAACAACACTTTGACAGGGATGCATGTGTGAGTGTAAGTGTGTGGGAGGGTTAGCAGTCGAGGGGATTGAAATATCAAGCAGAGATTGCATTTGCACAGTTTTCCTGAAATCTGGAACTTAGGTTGTCTGGTCAGGATGAGAAAACTTGTCTTTGGTCGGAAAACAGATTGCCAAATAGCAGTTGCCTCACTAAAGACACTGACCTAGACGACAGGCAACATTGGGGTGGTAGCACTGCACCACAGCACACTGCACTAACTGCTGATGCCATCTGCTGGCCAAAACCATAAACTGCGGTCAAAGTGTTAACTCAGATCCCCCAGATCAAATACCTATTCTGCAGGCTTTTCACAAAGCTGTTTTACAAGCCTGTCTAATACTGCGATAATCCTTTCCTGCCTTCTCTATATTATTTTAGTTTTAATACTCGCACATCAGCTTCCCTACACTCAATTCCTGTAAAGTTTGCAATGGTTTGGATACAATGAAACACATCGATGTGTCCAATAATACAGGAAATCTAACATGCTTCATGTTAGACTTGTATATCTGCCTCAACATGTGTGCTAAATTGTCACTGCCAATGGGAATAAAACCTCTATATGAAAGCAGTATTCAAATTCTGACACCAAGCATTTGAAATATCTGACCAATAAAATTACAATTAGCTTGAAGAATATTGTGAAATGATGTAGACTCTCACTGTAATCAAAGATCTAAATCCCAGTTGCTGCATTAATGAATGAATGCGCTTTACCACCCCTTAGTATTTTTTTGTGTCTTTGGAATTTAAATGCATTCACAGATCAAAGCCACCCTTCAGGAGGAAGAGGTGGTGCAATAAGCCGAAACCCCCAGACTATTCACACAGCAGTCCCCACTGGAACCCAGTATCTCGCAGCCTTTCTAGCGCTGTCTGAGGTGCTACTGCAAACTGCCACCAGGGGGCAGAAGTGCTCAGGAGTGTTTTTTCCCCCAATTCTCCCTTTTGCCTTCTCTTCAACTGTTTGTCTAATCTGTTCAAAGTAAATGTACTCACATGCATGCATAAACACACGCACAAATGCACTAATGCACACATACATTGGACTACTTATGAACATGAATATTGATTTCCTCGGGGTTAATGTTGATGTTTACAAACAGTCATACGTATTAAAAGGAAAAATACATAGTAAAAGGAAAAATGCCTGTACAGACACCACATCACAGTTACGTTGAGACTGGGATGACATTGCAGTTTCTCTCTGACCACATAATGCTTGTATGTGGCCCCGGAGTGACTTTTACAAGGTCACGACTTGCCCATTCCCCCCCACCACTCGCAGCTCCTTCGCTGCACTGCATGATCAAGGTTCAGCTGCATCACGCAGCCCTTCACAGCTACACATCTACTGGCTTCCTATTTATACCAGATTGTTAATGGCTACTCTTATTAATTTCACAGGGAGGCGACCAGACAAAGCCTTACTCTGGCGGGGGGGCAGCAGCATATGTCTGGTGTAACCTTCAAAGTAAATTCAGATAGACCCTTAGCAGGCAGGCCACAACCTTTGTGTTGGGGGGATAAAAACAACGGGGAAGCAAGACATAAAGAGAGAGGGGGAGAAAAAGAAGATGAGAGCAAGTAAGTTTTTATGCAAAGACAGTTAGGAAAAACAGGAAAAGAAAAAAACAATGAAGGAGAGAGTAAAACCAACTGACGGAAGGCGGGCTGATATCAAAGAGGCCTTTGTTCAAGCCTCCCCAAGTAGCTGTATGAGGATCAGAGCCAAGGAGCAGTGGACCTTAAGGACCTTGAAAGGGGGAATTGAATGCTTACGGTGCAGAACTCTATCTTCAAGGCTCTCTGCCCTCAACTTTTTCATTTTTTATCATTAATTATTTCTCCCTAATTGCCAGGATTAGAAAAAGAGGGGGAGAGAAAGGGCGCTCTGGGTCTCTGGAGTCTTAGACGTGTGTGTGTGTGTGTGTGTGTGTGTGTGTGGTATGCGGTATGCCTACATATATACTTCAGTTGCATTTATATAGAAAAGAACAAGGAGCGAAAGCACAAATTGAACATTCTTGGTCAGCAAGGTTGTTAGCACTCCGTGTTTGACTGTGCTTGTTGAACCATAGAACTATTTCCATTAAAGTTAAGAAGATGGTCATAGCCCAGCAATGTCCTTGTAAAGTGGTTAACAGTGGAGGTGATTGGGTTTGATTCCCCCCCC
>NC_045755.1:13967941-13970700 GCF_008692095.1 Etheostoma spectabile | reverse complement strand
CCTCGCCTGTTCTGTTGGAGTATTCTTACTTGCCGAAGTGTTTGATCGAAGTGTTCATTAAGACACTGTTTTGAGTTGCGAGGTTACAGCCTGAAAAGTGTAATTTTAATCCTCGTTTTTTTTTTAAATCATATTCTGACATAAAAAGTTACTGTTCCTGATATTCAAACTGTCCGACAACTCTTTGAGCTCATCAAATCCTGTGTTCCCTACAGGATGTGACGACCATTCTCCAAAGTATATGCTGTTATGTGTTTTTGTGTTTTTCATACCATTTAAACCTGCCATATTTTCCATTCATTTCAATATTGTAAAAAGACTTGGCTATCCATTACACTGATGTCTTGTTTTATTTTTGTCAAAGTTACATTATTGATGGTGCATTTAAAAGTGCAGACTTATTTGAAAAGTTTGCTGCTGACTCATGTCTTTACGTGATGATACTATATTCCAAAATCAAAGATTTATGAGTTTGTTGTTGAACAGAATTTTAAGGTTTTTGCAAGATATGGTTGTCACAAAATCCAACACAGACGACGCACACTAAGCAAACGTGAACATGTCGGTTTGGCAGTTCCATGGAGAAAAGCTTGTTCAGCATATACTGGAGTTATACTGTTTAAAGGCTTGCAACTTCTCCTTTATTTCTCTGTTTAGAGAGAAGGATAGAATCATTATAGCTGAATCATCATCGGCCTAATAATTTCTTCATGTTTTTGAGAAGGACTGATGTATTTTTTTCTTAGGAGCAGAAAACTGTTGTCCAAAATTGCACAGAAATCAAACACTGCTTGCTTTGATCTCTGCCAAGATCAAAGCAAGCAGCAGTGCTTTTTTTTTTAGAAAGCAATTATTCCCAGCTCCCTATGAAAAACATGGCAGCATAGGGGTTCCTGGGTGGCCAGATAGCTCAGTTGGTAGAGCGGTCGTCCATATATAGAGGTTTACTCCTCGACGCAGCAGGCCCCGGTTTGACTCCGACAAATACTCCCTATCAGAGTATCAATACTCTAGTGTAATCTTCAATCACACTCAGTCAGAGGTGTGATGGATCAACAGCTCCTTTTCCAACGTGAAATCCTAGATTGCACACGTTCGTCTGTGATAATCTGCAGCACATTCTCTGCCAATCCCAGATCACTTTGACAGGCCGAACCAGACCGGGCACATTGTGCACATTAGCTCCACTTGCCAGCGACCGTGCCCGCTAATGTTGAGGAGGTTTCCTGGGATGTGCTGTAAATTATGAATCATTTCTCTGTACCACAATGCTGTCATGGGATATCAGTCCCATGACAGCAGTGAAGAGTAAGATGGAGGACAGGAAGAGTTTACGTTATGGCTGTAGCCACACAGTGTGCCATTGTGTCACAATTGCATTTTTTTCTCTCCAAACAGGGAGCCACAGCTCGCCTTTTTAGTGTTATGATCAGACTGGGCAAAAAAATGGTCTTTACACTTCAATATTTGCACATATTACTGTATAGAAATTTGTGAATTTTAGTAGTGCTGTTTTGATACAGTTGGGCAGAGCCAGGCTAGCAATTTCCTCCTGTGTTTATGATGAGCTAAGCTTCCTATTTATCATACAGACATTAGAGTGGTCTTCTCATCAAACACTCAACAAAGTAAATAAGCTTATTTCTCAAAATGTAAAACTACTACTTTCACAAAGAGGCAATTCTTGGCATTGCAGCCACTAGTGCATCTCTAGTGCGTCTGTTATAGTTCCTAAAGAAAACCAAAACTCCCAAGCATAGCAAAGTTGAGCTGCATTTCTAAGTAAAGGACCTGTCGGCTTGTCCTCGTTCAGTAAAACATAACCTTACACTTTCTATACTGAGCAGGTAAAAGGGCCCCAAAGCCCCATAAGGATGAATGGGCTCACCCTGATAAGTTGTGCAAATGCATGCAGTTTCTCAGAGTATGGTCTTCTGTCCATCGGGTCCCATTAGAGGGCAAAGCTGGTGTGAAATCTAGCGCTTTTTAATGAATAGCTTGTTCCAGTGGTAACTCTATGGTAACCATTTTTGAGATCAAACCACCCTGCACATTATCTATCTTCCAATGATCTGGGCTTTATTTCTTATCCGTGGATAAGAAAAGCTCTTGTTGACAGCTCAGCACATATGTTGGGCTCCAGCCCAGGTCCTGTGGCTTCTGTTATTTAAAAAAAAAAAGTCACCTTGTTGTGATGGATGAACCTGCTTTGCTGCTTCTTGATGTGTTTCACAGTTCACCTGAGGCCTTCCTTGTATTCTTAAGTTCAGTGAGGTTGTGAAATGCAAATGGTTTTTGATTGGCACCCACCGACTGACACTAATGTCACAGTTTCCAGCACTAATACCACCTAGCTTATTGATTAGATAAGCTTTGGACACTGAAATACAACAGCCTAAAACATGTTTCATACTTTGTGCCCCCTGTAGCACAAAGTACTTTGGGAACTTAATCTGTTCATGAAGGTACACTGAGGTGTATCTGGGTTTATTTTATATTCCCTTATTGACTTGCGTAACAAAATGCTGCATGTACCAGCCACAAAGTTGGGATATGTTGAGAAAAAGATTATTTCACTCTGTATTAATATCTGACATTTTTAGGTCAGAAGCTATGTGTGTAGTTTGTTTACTATTGCTGTTGGCAGGGCACTGAAGCACAGCTGTAACAATAACCCCAACCTGTGCTCAGAGGAGTTGGGACTTTTGGTTAGCACATAACCCGTCCTCTTTCTTTGTCCCTGTTTCTCCAGTTTTTTT
>NC_045755.1:13942999-13967931 GCF_008692095.1 Etheostoma spectabile | reverse complement strand
AACTTGTGTACAACAGTGTGCTGACATTTTAGCTTTAGTGGTTCTGTCAAAAATGTGTGTCAAGACTCAGCTCGTACTGTCCCCCCTTAGCGCTGCGGGATAGCAGACTGGCTGATTGGTATGTGTATTTTGTGGATTCTCCACACCGAGTGATGTTGCTTTTCAGTCAATGCTGCAGCGTGCTGTGTATCATTGGGAATGAAAGCCCCCTGTAGCCTTTCAGTCCCTCGAAATCCACCCAAGATGATTCTATCACTTTGCAGCCATCCGTACTCTGTCAATATTCATGTGTCAGTCCATGGGCCGAACACAGGGAGCCAAACGCTTGAGTGCTCAGATGGACTACCCGAGGGCATAAAGGCCGGGACACATTTGTTTAAGCTCACAGTGCAGCTGAAGGTGTGTGTGTGTGTGTGTGTGTGTGTTTTTTTGATTATCAGAGAGTATTGTGTTTATGTCAGGTATTATAACATTAGTGTGTATTTATTTGAGTGTTAGATAGGGAAGAGTGTAATGTGTTTGGAGCGCTTGGCCTGGGCTGCCTGTTGTGCTTAGTGTCAGGATACAGGGTGAGTGCATAGAGAGAGCTGGCATGGCTGGGCATGCCCCTTGCACCCCCACAGGGCTTTTGGAAAGTGCACATCGTACCAAAATGTCACTTTAACTACAGTGAGCCACCCTAAACACAACCAAGTACTCTTTCTCCCTCCCCTCTCTCTCTTGTTCTCTTTCACTCATTGCCTCATTTCCAACGAGGAATGAGGCGAATGTAAATGCCAAGCAAAGGCAGTACAGTACAATAATTAGTAATTAACTGCTTGCCAGGGTGTACATGCAGACAGTAGTACCACATGTATGCAAATGTATTAATCACAACTGTTACACAAAATACTTGAGAGGAGGATTTTTTGCGTGGAGCTCGGTAATCTCCTTGTGTGTTAATGATGAGATGAGGAATATATTGCCTCAATTCAACATTTCAAATGCTATATGGGTAGTTTTGCAATTGTGATAATAAGCATTTTACAAGCTGCAAAAGAGGCCCCGCGGGCCAAATGGGGAGATGAGAGAAAAGTTACTCAGGGCCTGAAAATAATTTGACGGTAGTTATTATTACAGGCTTATTGCTGTGGATGACATCTTTCTCTGCTTTCTGACAGCACATCATCCTGACTTTCCTATAATAGCTTTGGCTGGCAGACCACGACTCGTGAGAATAAATTAGAAATGATTCGTAGAGCACAGTATTAGGAGTTTTTTTTAAATAGTGGCACTTTTATGAAAAAAAGGGGCATGTAATCACTCAGGCTAGACTTTGATTAAGCGGTAAAGTGAGCTGGTGAAAGTGTGGATTTCGTGGTGACAGAGCTTATGTGGTTTTGACAGTTCATCCTCCATGTCTTTCCCGAATTCCAACCTTCCCTCATCATTCCTGTTACTTCAAACCCCTTTCATGTTAGATCCTATTCTACATCTCTGTGCTTGTGTCATTTCTTCCTTTCCTCATGCTGTTAACACATGTACTGATTTGTACTATCCGTCTTTTTTACTTTAACATTACAATTGCTGTTGCAGAAGGCCCTGGTTTCTTTCTGCAATGCTTTAATTTCTTTTCAAAGTAGTGGCTGTGATTGCCATTATAGGCTAGCTACAGTAATCCATGAACATGGATGTATCATGACCATGGCAACCAAAGACATGCAGTGTTTTTTATGTTCAGTAATTTATGTACTCTAAACATCTCTCCTCATTATTTACATCACTCTTAGATTTCACATTTCAGTTTAATGCATTCAAACAACAAGTGTTTTGAAAGTAATTTATCATAGCTTCTTCTAAGTAGCTTGTGTAATTTGGTGGGGAAAATGGAAATTATGTGACGAGTGATTTGAATGAATAAAACATTCAGTCAAGATTTGGGAGTGAGTACGATAGAAACCTTTTAATAAATACCACACACATGGATAGCCATAGTGTACAGCCGTTGCTGTCTCAGTTGAAAATACCAGTGTATATAGGATGAGTTTTAGAAGAACAGATCTAGGCTATATTCGGGGTCACACAGGATGACAGTGCTTTGACGTGATTAAGATGCAGAAGATATTGACTTGTTAAAGACCTTCAAAGTTCTTCAATTCTTTATTGAAGAGCTGAGGCATGGTAAGGCGGCGCTGCTGTAGCGTGCTGTAACTGTTCCCAGTTGATGCGCTGAACTGTGTGAAGTGTGTTCAAGGGCATGTTGGCTGCTGTCAGAGTGCTTAACATTTTCTACCAGCCCGGTTGTGTGTGTGTGTGTGTTTGGGTGTGTGTGTGTTGTTTGTGTGGTGTGGTGTGGTGTGTGGTGTGTGTGTGTGTGTGTGTGTGTGTGTGTGTGTGTGTGTGTGTGTGTGTGTGTGTGTGTGTGTGTGTGTGTGTGTGTGTGTGTGTGTGTGTGTGTGTGTGTGTGTGTGTGTGTGTGTGTGTGTGTGTGTGTGTGTGTGTGTGTGTGTGTGTGTGTGTGTGTGTGTGTGTGTGTGTGTGTGGTGTGGTGTGTGTGTGTGTGGGTGTGTGTGTGTGTGGTGTGTGTGTGTGTGTGTGTGTGTTACTATCTCCTCTTTCCATGTGTGCAAAAGTAGAAAATGCTTCACTTGATTTTATATTGCTTTATCCTGTGCATGTGTATGTGTCATTTATCAACGAGTCACCTTGACTTTTGAGAGACTTAACATGAGAGCACTTGGTCTAACTTTGAGGTTGTGTGGTTATCGCAGTGGATATCTGTGTGTGTGGGTGCATGTGACCTCTTGGCGTAAATCCCCGTAACTGAATGTGTTTGATCTTTTATCTCCAAAAACACAATGATTGAATAGTACTGTACGTGCAGACTGTGAAGAGATTAGCTCCCAGCTCAAAAAATATTGATCAAGATTATATTTGGAGTGCAGGCCTGCAAGAACTGGCAAAGCACATTCATCAGTTTATGGAGGACACTTTTAAATTGTAATTATTCAACAATAAGAGTTGGGCTAGCTCCGCTCCACACCTGCTTTTACACACTGTTATCCATATTCATGAGTGCAGATAGAGTTGTGCTTACAATTCTTTTGGATGTCTTTTTTGTAGAGAAAAAATGCACAGGTGTTTTAGAGCGATGAAGGAGACTCATCTGCAAAATTGAGAGCAGGCGTCTGAGCACACAATTAAAGTAATATTTCCTTCAGTTTCAATAGGGCCTTCGCCTCTGTTGGCACTCAGGTCTTAATAAAGGTAAGCACGCATACAGTACCCCCACATACACACAAACACACAGAAGGCATGCATTCGCATTTTAAACAGCAGCATGCAGTCTAAATGGCTCATACATAATATGGGACATCTATAATTTAAAACACACTTACAATTACTACCACTGTGGCTGCACGCATTTTCCGCCCCGTGGATTAAATCCAATTTATGCCTATTTAACTGCTGTAGGATTAGAATTATCATTTTGACCAATTACTCTTTTCCCAGTTCCATTTGCATTCTTGCTCTCTCCCCGTACTCTTTTTTTTTTAAATCCTTTTTTATATTTCTTAGTTTTTGCTCCCTCCCTCTTTTCATCTTCCCTTCATTTGCAAGGTTGTAGAGTGGTAATTAAATGATTAGGAGGGCAGAGAGTAATCACATCTTTCTCGGAGCTGTATGATCAACACTTCCTTCTTGTGACATCACAGCCAAAATCAAAGGACATATTTTTTTTCAAATTCTGTCTCCTCCGTATGCGCCCCTCCCCTCCCATTAATGCTCAATATGTCCTAATGTTTCAGACTTGCCTAAGTCTCACTTAGTTGTCTCTTTTCTATTAGAATACAAACTAAATTGCACACAGCCGTAGTAAGAGAGGAGACAGTTAATTTTCCTCTAGCCCCAGGCAGGCATCTGGAAAAAGCAGAGAAACATGTAGTGAGAAAGAGAAGAAAAGAAACACAGACAATGAGAGGTTTGAACGGGTAGCGATGGTAAGAGAAAACAGCTGGTGAGGTCTAGCAGTGCTGTGTTTGCAGAAAACGTTGGCAGCTGGTGACCCAGAAACATCCTCTCCTCTCACTAACACCCAGGCACTGCTGCAATCACTGCAGTGAGAGAGGAAGAGTCACTACGCATCCAGCCTCCGCTCCTAATACAGTGGTTAATTACCATAATGAAACACAGATAACAAACAGAAAAAGGGGGCCACAGAATACAAAGTTCAACTTACACTGAGCTTATGCAACTTCTTACTTCTGTTCCAGCATCCCCAAGTGAGACAAAGTAACTAAAGAAAATACAGTCGATTGTAGGGACGTGTGCAGTGTAGCCCAGTGAGTTGTTTATTGTAGTACTTTATTTATGCATGTTTTTCTCTATAAAGAAGATGCACGTTTTTTTCTTCTTTTTAATATGCTGCTTAATTGCAAAATCAGTGGTAAACAGAAGGATAAATTGTACTTCTGAGCCTGTGAGGGATTTATGCTGTAGCATCTCCGCATTAGAAGATTATACGCCAGGATTGTTTACTTTGCTACTTCTGCTTTATCTCATTTCAATTCGACCTAAGGTAAACATTGCTGATTGGAATTCTAAAGAAGTCATACTTTTGATATGGTATAATGCAAGCATTAAGAATTGTTTGGCTTCGCTTTACTTTTTAGTCTGTGTTTGGTGTAATTCTGCACAAGAGTGTGTTCTGATTATGTTAGCAGTAGACATTTTGATGGCCGGTTTACAGTGAACAATTACTGGCCTTATTGACTGTCCAAAAACAACATTAGATGAAGCTTTTGATTTCATGAATAATCAACACAAATGAAGAGGATACGTAGTTAATTTGAAGTTTTATTGCTTGATTTTATATTGTTTTCATGGATTTGCTTACAGTCTCGCTCTAAGATGAGTAATGCTTTGCGATCCTTGTTTAGTCGCAGCAATTCAGTTTGATGCAAATATTATCTTCAGGGTGGTATTCCATTTCTTATTAATAAGTCCTGCCCCAAGATTCTGTTAAGCTGTATGAGTCTTAAGAGAAACTTTTACATGATTCATTTTCTATGAAGGCACACATTCCATTTAGCAATCATATTGCCTTAATGGGATGCTTGCTGGGATGCCTGCACACCTAATAAGCTCCTTGAATGTGGTTGAGAGAGGTAGGGATCATAGGTGCAATAAGTGAGAGACCTCAATTGTTATTTATTTTTAATGAATTGCAGAAATTCACATTCACGTCCATTTGTATTCACACATACAGAGTTATCCACAAGTGTATCTATTACCATGGCAACACACTGTTACTCTCCTAGCTCTACAGAAGCAAATGTCCTTTCTCTTCTCTTCATCCTTTTCTCTGACACGGTTATTCTTCTTTTCTTTTTCTTTCTCCCCTCAGTCTCTCAATCCACTTCCTTAGCCAGCAGTGCAGTAGTAGTTCAGGCTGTATGGTGATATGCTGGTTAATAATAAAAAGGCTTATAGGGGGGATATAATTATTATGCATACAGAGGAAGAAGTTATATATACTTTATATACCTGCCTGTGCCTTTAACTGCACTACTGACTCCCTTTCTGGCAAATTTTTCTATTCCTCTGTGCCCTTTTCCCTCCCTTTTTCTCCGCTCTGTCACTTCTTCTTAGAAGCTTTCATCTTGATGTCTTCCTCTGCATTGACCCTGCTTTTCTGCTTCCCTCCCCAAAACTTTTTCGCTGTGTTTAAAAAAAAAAAAAAGAAGAAAGAAAAAAATACAATCCCCCCTTGCATTTTTTGCTCTCCCAGCATCTTTGGTCTATGGGCAGTATCACTTGCATACATGGAGAAGTATCTTTCTTTGTTAGTCTTTTTTTGTATGCTCTTTTTTCCCTCCCTCTATGTAGGAGAAGCATTCTTTTTTTCAGTCCTTATCAAGCACGACTTGCAATTCAACTATTTCTACAGCAGAGCTCGTCCTCTAGAGTCTTGCTCTTTTTCTCTGTCTTCTTACATATTTTATCTCTTTCCTCCAATTTTCCCGCCCTGGCTTTTTATTCTACCTAATCTTACCTCTCGTATTATCTCCCCATACCGCATAGTCTCTCTTCTTCTCTCTCTCTCCCTCTCTCACTCTCTCTCTCTCTCTCTCTCTCTCTCTCTCTCTCTCTCTCTCTCTCTCTCTCTCTCCGTTCCTACTCTCCCCTGAAGTTCTGTAAACATAAACATTTTGGGTGTCTGCCATCGGAGATATCCAGGGCAAGTCTGTCACCAGAATCATTTCAATGCTAATTTCCCCGGCATCTGGGATAAATAAATTCACTTTGACAAACACACAGTCATCAGCTTCAAAGGATTGGACCCGTTCGTTTATTTTTTTCCTCGCCTCCCTGTTCCCCCTCTCTCTTTTCCCAGAGCTGGGCTAACCAGAGCTAACCCTGAAGCCAGCCGCATTCAATAAACACACACGACGCGTTCACACACAAACACAGGCACACACATACACACGTATTTACTCTCAGCAGAACAAACGTGCAAATAGTATATGCATACGCAATACAACATATAGTGTAGCATGCACACTGACATTGCTCTAAATATACGTGCATACTGCATACACTCACATTTGTGAATATGTCTGCATTTAGTACGAGTTGTTTTGTCATGTCTGTGCAGACACCACTTCTGTTTATTCAATTGTAATACCTATCTAACATTCTTTTGTTAAAAACACATTTTCACGAGTACAAGGGCATGCAGACTGATTTAGACTGAAAGATTTATTCAGACACACACAACCCTCTCTGTGCACACCTGAATGTCTATGTGTCTCTGCTCACAGGACATACACAAAGGGAAGGAGAGGGAGTATATTCTTTGTGAAGACCAGGGATAGAGGATGTTGGCCAGAGAACAGTTACATCTTTAATGTCTCTGTGCTCTATATGAAGTAGAGGGATTCCAGGGGAATCCTCCGCAATGCAGTATTGTAGTGGGGAGTGAGCCCCCATAGCCATCAGATGCTAGCTCGTATAGATAATCAAATATAACACAGTTATGTATTCCTACTGCATCCACGATGCACTTCTTCTATCATAGTCATAAACGGGAACATAGAAATGATTCATTTATATTGTCATTAGAGACACTGTGAGAGCCTGTGAGACACTCACTTAGCAGGATGTACACTATATAGTTGTACCCTCTGCTGTTTTGCATATTAATAGATACCCTTCAATATATATCAGTATGTAAATCAACATTTGCTGCCATCATTTACCAATAATGGCAGTGATGACACATTTGCTTGCACGCACACGTAGAATCCAACTAAAAAACTCTTTATCAACAAACTCTGCAACATGAGCTTGATCATGGTTGTTTATGCATCGGCTAACTCATTTCAGTGCTCATCCACATGTGAAATCTGAGGATAAAATGCAATGGCAAATCACAGAAAAACACCAAAGAAATGGCTTGTGATGAGCGAAGCTGCACTCTGATGACTGTTGGCAGCTTTTTTTTATATATATAATTCAATGCCTGTAAATTACTGTTTGTACATATTGATGTGCTATTGTATGATATGTGAGAAACACACACACACACACACGTCACTATTTTTCAGCTTCGGCACACACACATACTCAACAGTTTCTCTCACGCTCATACAGTAGTGTTTATCTACCTTTCCTTCTCCTCTGTCTGTCTCTCTTTCCTCCCCTCCTCTGCCCCTTACACCATGCCTCAAAGACCTTCATCTTCCCTGTCTCATTCTTTTCCCATCACAACTCTCCTTCTTTATTCTTTTTGCCATCCCTTTTTTTTTTGAGTGCTCTTGTCTCTCCATCTCCTTGCTTCCATTTTCTTTTTCCTCCCTAGAGGGTCTGTCTCCACCACTGGGATCAGGGGCCAGGCACTCAATATCTCCCACCTTGTCATGCCGCGAGGAGGCCACCACCCTGGCTGTGTTGTGTTGACACATTGATCCTCTCTACCATGCCACACAGAATTCGGAGTGTGTGAATAGCAGACAGCTTCGTGTTTGCCAGCATGTGCACATACGTACACAAGTCAATGATGTTTGTTGTTTGAAGAGCATGTGTCCGTGTTGTTCGATGCGTAGTACAGTATGTGTGAATTATTTGTTGCCCTCCTTGTGAGAACCAGTTTGTACCTAAGTCCTAAGGACTGTGGATGTTTTTTCCAGGACACTTTATGATAAAGGACTCATACCTGAAATCTGGAATGTTTTTAGCCATGTAAGACAATGTCAGTCGGTCAGTTACATTGCTACTACCTGCATAAGATGGATTGCCATGAAAGTGACATTGATGATGCCCACAGGAAGAACTTTCCTAAGTTTGGCGGTCCAATGACCAATACTTTGTTTTATGATCAAATACCAGAAAAACAGACATTCTCATCAGCCTCAGCTGTTTGTCGGTCAATGATATTGTCACTGCATATTAACAACAATGAAGTGACATAACTGTAGTTTGAACATCTGGAACACTTTCAGTTTGGTTTAAGACTAGAATTAGGATAATTTTTCGTCTGAGATAAGGGTTAAGGATTTTGTGGCGAGGCTTAAAGTTTGGATTAGAACTTAGGTATTGTGTGAAGTCAGTGAAAGTATATGAATAAAGTAAGACTGCTTCTTGCACAGCAGTGCTGTCCCTGCTGACGACAGCAAGACTCTGGTAGCGACAGTAATTCACTGCACACTGGGACGCTCATGTCAGTATTTTTTATAAGTCCATATAGTATTTATTCAATCACAAGTGCAACTGTGCAAACAACACGTTTCATCAGGTTTGCTTGTCAGTGGAAGTGTACTCGCAAGTATAGTTAGACTGCAGCTTGTGTTTGTGAGTCTTTCTCTGTGGGTTTGAACAGTTTGTCTGTTTTGCTGCCACTGTCTGCAGCCCCAGACTGTTAATTTAAGATGCTGGCTGTGCAGACGTGAGGGGAGCTCTGGTGGGGAATGTGAGTTGCTTGCAAAAGAGCAGAGTGTGTCTGGACTCATATAACATTGCAACTACTCCCCCCACCCCATCAGACCCCAACATCCAACCCCAAAACCACCTTGCGCCCTTCAGAGAAATCCAGCCGCCTCTTGTCTGATCAGTTCCTGTGTCCGCACTCCCAGCAGCGATCCAACCTCAGGCGTCAGCCGCGTTCACAGGAGTCAGTAGATAAGCAGTACAAAAGGAATTGTTGCCTCTCTCCCTCGCCAAATGTCTCTTTTCACAGAGTTTAAATGAGAGTATAAACAGACAAAACATTTAACTGAGTGACAGCGAAACAGATTGGCAAGAACATGACTATAATGGAGAAAAGGAAAAATGGGCAGGAAATAATCAATGTCTTTGAATGCATCTGTGGGTGAGATGACTCAGTAATATGTGTGCACAATGGACATGAAGGCCACACGGTCAATACACACAGGCTGTGGTAAAGTCAGTTGTGTGGACACTTACTGAACAGTGTGTTGTACCTGCCCGCTGAAAGCACACAACGGAGTACAGTGTAGGTTAAACTCTGAACTTATTGCTCCTCTTAGGTTTGCAGTTTGCTGTGCAGCACTCAAGAAAAGTACTTTTGGCCCCTCTTTTCAAACAGGCCATTAAATAGAAAAAGAGGTAGAATACACTGATTCAGCTGGAGTAAAATGCAGTACTGAATGTGATCGTCTGGAGGAAGCAATATGTGAAGAACATAATTTCCTTACAAATCCAAAGTTGATGGACTTTATAAAAACATCGGGTCTCCACTTCCTCCCAGTGGACAAAAGTGAAGCCAGAATATTCCGGATACGGGCACTGCCATCTTGCAATTTTAGAGTCTCCGCAGTAGTGATCACGTGGTGGAGCCGCGGTATCTAAGTCCCGCCCATACATACGCTTAACCAATATCAAGTTAATCCCAGCTGTTTTTATTCAATCAAATAACTTCATAATTTGTGTGTATGTATGTATGTATGTATGTATGTATGTATATATATATATATATATATATATATATATATATATATAATTAAAACCAAACATTTTTTGAGGCCCATTTCGCATCCGCTAACACAGAGGGGGTGGGATTTGTAACCTATACTGCAGTCAGCCACCAAGGGTGGTCACTTATACAGTCATAATAAGAATATTATGTCAGAAATACTGAACATCATTTTGTTTTAAATTGCAAATAAGAAAAAAACTTGTCATTTTCTTTATCAGATGCAGCGTGACTCTGTCTTGCTGTAGGCAAATATCAGGAATATACACACAGACGGCCATCCACCACCGAACACCTGCCCTGACCTCATAAAAGGTTGTTTCAAATCAGCTCTACCTCTCCCCTCCACTCCTGCCTCTCTCTTTTTCTGGCCTTAATTTTTAAGTCAACCAGAATTAATTACATATCACGATAGATTACTTCTCCGAACAAGGAAAGCATTGTAGATGCATTTTTTTTTGTCCTTATCATTTTTTTACTGGCGTGATTGGCTTTAGAAATGAAACTTTTTTTGACACAACCTCAGGGTTGAAGTTGTTACCCGTGCTTTGTACGGACTTTGCTACCCGATTTACTTGTTTCTCTCACTCTCACCGTGATTGTAGTGTTACTGTAGGTGTGCCCTTCAATTTTAGCTTCACTCTTCCCTACCCAGCTGAGTATGCATCTGTCCTCTACACTTTTAGTCCAATTCTGTGGTGTGCGTGTGCGTGTGCGTGTGCGTGTGCGTGTGCGTGTGCGTGTGTGTGTGCGTGTGTGTGTGTGTGTGTGTGTGTGTGTGTGTGTGTGGCTGTGTCCTCTAACAGTAGAGTGATGCAGGATGCTGTTCTAGCAGAGATCTGGCTGCAGGCTTTCAGTGCCATACATTGTCATTGTCAAGATGCCCGAGTGGGTGTGTACGCAAACAAACTAATGTGACTCACAAATACAGTACACAAAAGTGGGATGTGTAGTCCAGGAGGCTGACTTTGGCCCCTACTCCTGCAGCACAGAACTTTGGTCACTTCACCTTTCTCACTCTCTCACTGGCACCTTCATGCATTAATAGCAAATCTGACAAGACACAGATTAACCAGAACCTTTATTTCATTACTACATTCCATCAAAGAATTTTTACTCTGGTCCTAAATAGAGATGGTCCCATACCATTTTTTGCTTCCCTATTCCAATTCTGATACCTGAACTTGCGTATCGGCCGATACCGAGTACTGATCCGATAACAGTGTGTCATATATTTTATTAATTTGCAAGTAACAGCTGTATACTACTATCCCTGTATGTATGTGATATGATTTTAATCTTTGTTGTCTGTCTGGCTCAGGTTAAACTCTTTGTGAAACATGAACAAACACAAACAGTTGACAGTCAGTTACAATGGAAAAAGAACATAAATAAACTACTTTAACGTAGCTATTCTTTAGGGCTTTATTTCATGGTATATATACAATGAAAAACGATACCAGCGTTTTAGTCAGTATCGAATTAAAACGCAGTATACCAATACCGGTATCGGAACATCTCTAGTCCTATAACCGAATAAAACAGACAAATCTGAGCAGCTCCTTTTTCCGAAGCCTCAGGAAACGTATTTGTCCAGTGATGGACACTGACTTGTGCCTTTTAGGCTCCTGGATTGTTCTGGCCAGGAAGCCAGCCCACCCATCAAATAAAACACAAGTTGAGTTTGACTTTTCTTTTTCTGCAATTGTCTAAGTCAGCCATCACCATCCAACCAGTGTTTGATCACTTAAGCAGCTTTCACTACAATGGTTACCCCCCCAAAAGAAAAAAAACCCACGCTTCTATCAACCTCCCCTCACCTGGAGGACCTTAATTGCCTGTCTTGCCTGTCTGGACCCTACAGATTCAGTGGTGTGTGTGGTCTGCTGAGATCTCCACCAGACTGTCAAGCTCTCAGCTGATATGCCCTAATTGACCCTTTACTGCTCTGGCACGGGGCCAGCAAACCACACTGTCGACCCAACCCTCAGCCTTCAATGCACACTGCCTTGGTCTATTCATCACACGGGATTATGCTAATAGAATGTTACAAGGTCTTCTTCACAATAAATATGATAACTCTCACATCTTTTCATCCGTCAGTTTTTACTACATAACATGATTTTTCTGCTCATATACTGAAGTTGGTTGATCACTCATTTATTCATCCAACTTTTTTATCAGCCATTGGTGTTAAGAGTGTCTGGAGATCTAAAAGCCAATTCCATTATTCTAACTGAGACTTTCATCAGTATCATATCCTTTAACTATAGACACGGTTATTGTTGCCAAAATCCAATTTAGTAAATAAATCTCCGTCTTAGAAGTAGAAGAGTGCCAACTCATTGTTTAGAAATAAATTTTGGGTGCCCAGATAGCTCGGTCGGTAGAGCGGGCGACCATACGTAGAGATTTTCTCCTCAACTCAGCAGGGCCGGGTTTGACTCCGACCGGCGGCCCTTTGCTGCATTTCATTTCCCTTCCCTCTCCCCTTTCGTGTCTTCATCTGTCCTGTCAAAAATAAATGCCCAAAAATAATCTTAAAAAAAAAGAAAAAATACATTTCCATGGAAATATAACTCCACCCTATATTCGCTACAGTGCAATGACAGATTTGACATGATTTATAGTTTAATTTATATTCCATCAGTCTCTTTTAGAGGTCACCTTATCTCAATTTACTGTGCTGAAACACAGCCACATCCTTTTTTTTTTTTTTTCTTCCTTTCCAACTTTTCTTATCTTTTCTTCTTTTAACTTTCTTCATCAAACTCTCACTGTCTTCTAGCAGGAGAAGCTTGAGAGGTGAAATAATGGCATTAAAAGTTGACTTCCACCCTACTCTTACACGGGGGGGGGTTCTTTGTTTCAACTTCAGTGCTCAAAAGATCTTCCCTTGAGGAGAGGAGATAAGAAGAGTAATGTGTCCGCATCACTTACCATCTAATTAGAACCTATGTTGTTACCAATGACCATCATAATTTTTTTCAATTATTTATGGCACTACAGTATTTCACTTTCTATGAAAACAACCAGCAGGGCCGAATCATGCCTTTCAGTTAGTTAGTTAAAGGTATTTTGATAACGTTCAAGGTGATGTACAGTATGTCTTGTAATTTCTTCTCCCCTCGTAGCCAGCTAAGTCTTGTGGGTTATATTTAGTTTTCTTTGTACATTCAATGAATTTTGAAATGTGTGAGTCAGTGTGAATGAACCAGCAGTAATCACTTTACACACCAAGCGGACTTAAATGAATGAGAGCTGACAGAGACCCTGTTTACAATGGGTTTTAAAATGCGACTTTAGCTATCGTATCACAAGTGGAAAACGCTAATTACAAGTGTAAGTGACCAAGACTTATTGGTGTCCAGTCACTTAAACCACTTGCCGAATAGCCAACTTTTTTTTATTTTTGATGTTAATCTGATTAAACTGCTTCTTAAAAATGCTCACAATACAAAACACATTTTTAGTATGTATTACCAAAAATGGCAGCCCATGATTCTTAGCTTATGGGAGAAGAAATCCTCACTGATTGACCAGCAGCCTCTTTGAGCCCAACAACAGGACCTCAAAAACTAGTGTTGACGAGCAGTCACACAGTCCAACTGCACAAGGTGGCCAACGGTTGGCTTGGTGTGTTAGGGCTGTTAGCAAACCACAACTGTAAACATAACTTGGGTCATCCAAGTTTGGATTGAGTCATCACTCACTCTTTTTACTGCAACATGACACACTAGTATGTAAGAGATCTATTTAATATGTTCCACTGGGAATAGTTCCCTCAATGTTACTGCATTTATTCAAAAGGTTATTTCATCTGTTTATGTTGTCTGTAACTGAGTTTTATTTCTGGCCGTTATGCACTTTGCTGCACCAAAGAATATTGCTCTTCTTGAAAGTAATACATTGTAAGTTTCTGCTGAGAGCCGCTTTCATGAATCCCTTTCTTTCTTAAACATATGTTTTTGCCCTTTTCTTTCAAGAGTTTGGGTTTTTATTCATTATAAGGCATTGTTTCAGTTGTATTATTTTTATTATAAATAGCAATTTTCTCTTGAGTAAAGAACAAAAAGAAAATCTCTCTTACTTATTATAATCTTTGTTTAATAATTTAGAAGACTGGGATTATGATTTCTGTTTTATCTTTTTCATACCCCTTACTGAAATGTTTTCATAAACACTGGGATAGTGTTATATTTACACTTATAGTTACTTACAGAAAACTTGTTTTAGAGCCACACAGCACATTTTCTGCCATGAATGTTTATCATCAATCAGCATTTTATTTTTCACGTTTTGCAAGTTTTAGGAACATGTTGATTGTTTGTTGACGGAGAGCCGATAGGACTTTGAGGAAATTGCTCATCACTGTCTACACTTTTCCATCTAACATTGTGCAGGTGTAAACACTTCCAGAATTGAATCAACACAACAAATTTTCTGTCACTGACTTTCTCTTTCACACACAAGCACTTCACTTCCTCTCCACTCCTTTCATGTCCTTTTTCTTGAGTGTGCTGCTTAAACACTTCATTTTAATTTAGTTTACACACTCGTGTGTCAGCCTCAATCCTTCCTGACCTTGGTATGTCCCTTTCTACTTTGTGAAAGCCTTCAGTGTCTTTAGGCCCCTTAAGGATGGCAAACAGTCAAAACCTTGCCCATCATTACATTATACAGCTAATGCAATAACAGTTGGGTGGAGGAAGTGTGCCAGCAAAGCCCACTGCATGCGAAAAGGGTCCTATCTCTGTGTGTATGTATTCGTGCTTATGTATGCATTTGTACTGTATGTGTGGTTGTGCACCTGCACATTTATAGTGGCTTCAGGAAAAGGAGTGCTTGGATGTGTGCGTCTGTATATGTGTGTGAGGGTTTAATGAACCACTCTTAACTCAGCACATTTCCCCAGGCATGGGCGACTCAGGGGCAAGGCTGTCAGAGTTTGCATGAGCACACTGCCAAAAGATTGCCTTAGTTCCACACTATAATGTTAAAGCAAAGAGAGCACACATCATTTTACTCGCCAATTTTAGCCCCATAATCCCAGTTTTATTGGATAGACGGATACTGTGTGTGGTTGTGGCAGCAGGTTGAGGTCTTTTCACTGCTTATATACCTGCACATGTACACACACGCACACTCACACACGCACATCATGACTTGCCAAAATTCGATCGGCGGGCTCGGCCAAGTGTGGCTGGATGCTTAGTTGATATTTCACGAGGCCAGATCAATGCTCTTCCCGTCTAACTTCAGAATTGCCTTTTTTATTTTTAGAGACCAAAGGGAAAGCCACAGCTGAGCATATATTGATGAAGAACACTCTTCAATCTCTCTGCCATCGTTACCTTCAGTTACATCAATATATATATATATATATATACAGGATACCTGCAACTTTACAACACATGACAGCCCCTTGAGAGCAGACCTGCCCCTGTTGCTCTGCAAGTTATATAAGAACCTTTTTTGTTTGGTGAGACTGTATTCAAAGTGGCTATTAAGAAGTTCCAGGTAGCCTTTAGGTCACTGTCAGCTGTGCATTACTAATTTGGCATTTTGCTGCTTTTCATGTAAATAATGCTTGTGGTAAAATGCTCAATTAATTTATTGATTATTTTATTGATAGAAAATTAAAAGTTTTTATACTGAATGATAACATTCTTCAGCACAAATGACCAGAAGTCACTGTTTTTAGAAAATTAACAACATATATAGAAATATTCCTCACAGTGCACAGACCGCATGTGCAAAAGACATTCCCCTGGACATTTGGGGGTAATCTCCATCGATAGGCCTCAATGTAAATGCGTTTGGGAGACTGAAAGCCAATTACTAACCCATAAGGCTGTAGTGTTTGCAATAGTGTTTTCCCTCTGTGAACTTATCTCAGCACACCTGACAAACACCAGATTTACGTGGTTTTGAGTGTTTGTCACTAGCTCTATCTTTTATTGATTTTTGCTGGCGGCTCCCAGTCTGCTTTTATATGATCAAGTTGTCAAACAGTCCCTCTTCCACCTTGACATAGAGGACCGCTTCACCAAGGCTGTCATGCAAATCACACTAAAATATGGATAAAATGTCTTTGATGTAAATAGAGTGATCTGAGGCAGAGTGAGGAAGAGAGGGCAAACTGGGAGAGAACGGGACAAAGATCAAAGCAAGACTGCACTTCTGTGTGTTGAATACCAATAGGTATTATGATGCCAAATACAGAATGCGGGTTGGCTTTTGATTACAGTATATTATACTGTGGACCCAACCCTGATGCTCTAGGAGTCAACCAATCGTGTGTGTGTGTGTGTGTGTGTGTGTGTGTGTGTGTGTGTGTGTGTGTGTGTGTGTGTGTGTCTGTGTCTGTGTCTGTGTCTGTGTCTGTGTCTGTCTGTCTGACCGTCTGTCTGTCTGACCGTCTGTCTGTCTGTCTGTCTGACCGTCTGTCTGACCGCCTGTGTGTCTGTCTGTCTGACCGTCTGTCTGACCGTCTGTGTGTCCGCCTGTCTGTCTGACCGCCTGTGTGCCTGTGTGTCTGTGTGTCCGCCTGTCTGTCTGTCTGTCGGTTGAAACCCTAATCCAACACAGCTGAGCTCTTACCACCTGCACCCAGTTGTAAGCCAGCCGGCGTCAATTGTGTTTGGCAGCGTCTTTTAAAAATAAATAATTTCAAGTGCAATTTTGGTTTGTGCTAAATCTTTAATTTAACATCCGCTTTTACCCAAAGTGATTTACAAAACAGAGAGTGCACTGAAAAAGTGCAGCTTGGCAACAGACTGAATCCAATCTTTTTTTTTAACCAGCACAGCCACATATAGCCAATCCAATCAAACTGTTCTTATTAATCTCTTTATTTTTTTCTTGAGGGGTAAGTTGGCAAACAGAAAATTCTTATCATTTTCTACTTTTGTGCTACTGGTGTCAAAAGTATTTAGCTTACAGTCTGTCTCCAAGGAGAAACATTGAACTCAGTGTAAAAGGGCCTTGTCACTGTTCTGCTTGCTTAACAATGACATTTATGTCACCCTTTTGGCTCACTGTGATGTGTTTACTTTTGCCACTGGCAGCTAGGACCCCACTTCAGCTTTTTTATACTCTCGACTTCGCCAAGTAAATGACAGCCATGTTGTAACCAGCAGCAGAGTCTTGGCAATGGATAGTTAGCTTTGGTAAACATCAATGCCATAGAAGCTATCCCGTCAGATATAATTGGAGTCTTCAGGGGGGACAGAATTATTCATCAAAGTCAAGGAGAAGGAAAGGATTCATTCAGGGATGAGTGAAAAAACAAGAAATTGTATCTCCCTTGTGTTGTGAGAAATAATGTTGAGACAAGGCATTTGGGATGTGGAGGAAAGGGGAGGAAGAGTACAGAGACCAGGGAAAATGGCACAAAATGAGAAAACTGTGAATGATAAATGGATAGAGGGCAAGTTCTGGAGAGCAAGGGATATGGGAAAGGTGTTGTGTAACATTTATTTGTGTGTGTGTGTGTGTGTGTGTGTGTGTGTGTGTGTGTGTATGTATGGGAATGTGGTTGCATGCAGGTTGTGTACCACCACAAGTGTGTAGGGGCCCTGTGTGTATTTGTGTGTCCTAATCGATTCTCTCTGTGCCTAACTTCAAGTCCTCCCTCCACCCCAGCCTTAGGGATATTTGTGTTTGCCTGCAGTGTGCTACTTAAAAGGAAGGTCTGAAAAAACACAAAGAAATAGCAAGAGACACGCGCATGCAGGCACTGCATCTCACACAGAATAGAAAATCTGTAGCATTTCTCACATCTATCACTCTCCCTCTCTGTCTCCCTCTTCAAGGGATGTTCTTTCAGCAGCCAAAGCACAGCGAGTACCAACCGACTTAGAAGAAGCCTTAGTGGCAGTTTGCCATTATTGTGGCCCCGAGGCAACGCTGTATCACTGCATTGTCCACTTTTCGACTCGCTTTGGAAGATCCAGTTAAAGTCATAGGCCTCCCTTTTTTGACAATGGAGAACGGGTCAAATGTTTGACTTTGACTGGCTGTAAAAGTGCAAACTTCACCTGTACTAATAAATAAGTAACACAATAATTCTTAGGGCTCATCAGATAATAAAAAGGATAACGAAGAAAAAAAAAACTTGCATGAAAATATGTTTTACCTTCTCGGGTGTATTTAATTCCTCATGAATTCAACTTTATTTTCATGAGAACAGAGTTTTGCAACAACTCCCCAGATTTAGTTTTCAGGACAAAATAGTCAGGACAAAAGTGTGTGCTAAGTTAGGGATGCACAGCAGAATGAAACTGAGTTTACGCCAATGTGTCAAAACGGATATTTTGCAGTTGAACGATGAACCTGACTAACAAATGTATGACAATAACAGCACGTAAAATGACATTGCATTTTGAACAGTAAACTTCACCGGATATTCATTTAAAAAAAAAAGTACAACAATTTGTACTACAAATATGTTTAAACTTTAATTATGGAAAGGGATGGTCAACTAGAGCTGCAAAGATGAATCATTTGAATTGATTAGTATTCAACTATTAAATGAATCTACAAATTTTGATAATCGAGTTATCGGTTTGAGTCATTCTTTCTAAAACTAAGTAAGTAAAGATTCTCTGACCAGCTTCTTAAAGGTGAATTGTTATCTAGTATCTAACTCATCTGTGACAGTAAACTAAATATCTTTAAGTTATGGACTAAACAAGATATTAGAAATATTGGGCTTTTTTACATTTTTACCATTTTCTGATGGTTTATAGACCAAACAACTTGATTATTATTATAAATTGATTAATTGAGAAAATAAACAACAATAAAAATAACTGTTAGCTGCAGCCCTACGCTCGACAACACAGTAGACAAGACGATAGAACTATATCTATATATCTGTAAGGAGCCAGTATCAGCTGATACTACCAGCCTGATAAAATATTAGTCACACTCTAGTATAGAGGGACTCCATGAATAAGCAAATGAGCTTGTACCCTGCTGGCATGTTTCATTTCCCCGTTTATTTGGTGTTGTCTCCTTAGGCGTGACACCTCTGTGTGTACATGGAGATGTCAGACTCGCCATCAGCCCAGAGCCGCTGGTCTCTGTGTTAAGCGCTGCTGCAGGATGTCTCTGGTCATGAGGTGAAACCGTGTCACTGCACTGCCCCAAGACATTTGTGGGTTTCATCAAAGTTTTAGCCTGTTTGTGACGTCACTGTTGCGGGCAGAACACACACACACACACACACACACACACACACACACACACACACACACCACACACACACACACCACACACACACACACACACACACACACACACCACACACACACACACACACACACACACACACACACACACACCAAAACAGACAGTTATATAACCATAAACTATGACAGGGCACTTGTCCCACAGAAATCCCCCTCCGGAGAGAGAAAGTTGCATCAGAGATGGGAGCGGTAGCAAAAAGAAAAAACAAAGGCAGAGACTGTGGGAAATGTTGTTGGAGTAAGGGAAACGCAGAGTAAGAATATAACATCAGTGTTTGTGTGTGTGTAACTAAGGCAAAATGGTGGGAGAAGTAGTAAAAAAAAAAAAAAAGCTGTCAGAGCTGGAGCTTTGACTGACGGACGAAGGCTTTAAAGTCTCATACACATTAACAAATGCATATGTCGGCCTCATGGTCTCCTTCTTTCTCTCTCCCATATACATATATTTGCATACTGTATATCCCCTCTTTTTATCAGTCCTCCAGAAGTCATGCAAGCCTCGCTATTGCTGACACCACTTCTAAAAGCTTAATAAAAGTCCTTAACTGTTCCCACTTCCATAATCATGCTTTACCCAAAAACTTCCACCATACTCTACTCTATCTCAGTGTCTTGGACGAGGGGTCTCAGATGGCAGCAGTGTCTCCCCTCAGCATCAAAGTTTTAAGAAAAGGGGCTTTTGTGCTGCTTCTGCTGCTGGTGGATGTTTGTCCAGGCCCTGAGCTCACAGCTCTCCATGGACTGGGCCTTCCACCAACCATACTCAGCTTGAAGCCAAGCAGCTTGTGCTAGACCACGCAGGAGAGAGAGACAGAAATGTGTGTGTCTGAATTGTTGGAGCTTAGGGTTATGTACATTGGATTAAAAAACAGAGTGTAAAATATAGTTCCGCACCTGTGTTTTAGTATCACCCCATCAACTGTTTATCAGTGTTCTCCATCTCCAGTTGTCCTCATTATGATGCATGTGTTTCTCCTATCGCTGTCCAGCCCTGTGGCCAAGAAATGATAGCTGCTGTAGCCTAATTTAAATAGCTCATAACTGCCTCAGAGATATGTTGGCTGCTGATTCAACTGCGGTGTTTCATTTTATGTACACGGCAGCTTTACAGTCAAATCAAAAAGGGTTTGTTAAATGCACTAACCACTCCCTGCACAAGTTGTTTTCACTGCAGAATGGGAAAAAGGAATACAAAAAAAAATGGGCTCATGTGGTATATTGTCTTTATACTCTCTTGATTGACAGCTTCCTCTGTTGCACAGTTTCCGTCCCCTTTTGATGTTTCTTAGACCCGTTACATCTGTGTTATATGACGCGTCTTCCCCGACATTGTTCGGGGTCTGTGATGCAAGATTGCAATTTTTCTAATCTGTGTTCAGTACACAGGGAGATTGGTATTTGCATGGGAATTGCTTTTCTGTTGCCTCTGATGTGGGGCATGATAGCATGCAGTATGAACGCCCTAAGGGAGAAAAGCAATTCTTTTTTTCTTCTTTCATGTCTGTCTCCTTTTGAGGCTAAAAAACAATAGATAGAACAGCGGAGCTCCTGCTGCATTGCTGCAATGAAAATTGAGTAAATGTGGAAAAAAGGTGTGTGAATAGTGTTTGAGCTGGATGCTCAGCTGAGAAAGTTTGGGATAGACCTTCTGGAGGTCCCATAGCTCCAGGCAACACTGCATCCTCTCCTTTCTTCCCACTCCCCGCCTCCTATCTTCAGCCATCCCACCATCTCATCCCTGCTGATGCCTTTGCTCTGCTCCCAACTTCCCTAGTCACACTTTCTTTCCTCTTTTCCTCCCTCTATTTCATCTTTTGGTCTCCCTCGCTCCTCCCCCTATTTCGGAGCCAGCTGTGTAACTCTGCTAATGACGCTGAGAAAGCATGCTGTCAGCACATCCTCCAAGCCGCCAGGGCATGGTTACATAAGCTGGTTAACAGAGCAGGCCCACTGCCATGTCATCCCCTCATCATTCTTAGGAGAAGATAGTGGGTGAAAAGGAAGGGGAGAGGGACAGAAGTGAACATATGCTCAATCACTTTTACTCATTTTCTGTCTCTCTTTCTCATACATGCACTTCATCAACAATCATTCTCTCAACCTCATCATCTGCAATACCAACACATTTTTCATCCCCGTCATAATTGGCAAAGGTTCCCACGTTCCATCAGATTCCTTTTTCTTCCTCTTTCTCCTGCTTGGTCATATACACAAAAACACATAGACCTACACTACTGAGAGTGCATCAGCCAGCCAGGGGTCTTTTTATGATTCTCTCAGGTCGATGGGTAGGGTCGCTCCTCTTATACCATCAATGGCCCTAATTAGAGCCATCAGGTAATTAAGCACAATTAGAAGATTAACTATGTTGGAACAAAAATGAAAGACCTCCCGCCACTTCCATCTGAAGGCATAAAAGAGAAAAGCATGCACACACATACACACGCACTTGCTTACACACCAGGCCCTTCCTCACTCCCTTTTTTCTCATCTCCCAGTACTGCTGTGTCTCCGCTTTAATGTATCTTTTAAGACCTTTCTTTTTTATTGGGCATCCCTGCTTAAAACCGTAGATTCTCTCTAACAATCTAAATTTCCCCAGTTGTATTCTCCCCCATCTAACCTCTAATCTCTAACTCAGCCGCAGAAAGCAAGGTCATACGGGACAGCTGAAAAGAAAGGCAAGCATAGCTACACAGGGAAGAATATGAGATTAGAGATACAGCCCTCAAACAGCTCTCTGGCCTCACAAAACAAGCTCTCTGCTTTATGACATCATTAGCCGGCTAACAAAGAGAAATGAGCTGCTTACGTCTAACAAATTGGAGCACCACCTAAAACAAATGAAGCCTCACAAAAACACAAACCCTACCAATCAAGGGCAAGCAAACATGATAATCCATCTTTTATACGTCTATAATAAAGATGCATTCACTATGTACAGCTTTTCTCTGCTGTAACTTCGCTCCTATGGGCCAAAGGTAGTGTTTGGGTTAATGGGGTTTACTGTATGTTTGGCAGAGTTATGTGCATGCATTAGTATGTGTAGACTTATGCATGCATTCATTTATATTTTCCTACAACAAATATATGTTTTCATTTCTTTTGAGTTGGCCCTCTAGGTCAGTTTGAGAAATGGCTACTTTGGAAGTATGATGTTAGGGCCCCTTTTGTTTGTTTGTTTTTGTGTGTGTGTATGTGTGTGTGTGTGTGTGTGTGTGTGTGTATTTTGCCATCAATAATGAATGCACAAGCTTTACCAACACCCTTGAGCTTGGTATGTAAACTTTGCTTTGATGTTAATCGCATACTGCTTTGATTTGAATGAGTATGTGAGAAACAATTGTTACGGGTGTGGATGTGTGCATTTTTGTGTATCTGTGCATGAATAATAGCTTATTTGCTCAGGGTATGTGTGACGTGTGTGTTTGTGTTGATGATGGAGTAAGGGAATTAAAGAAATAGAGAAGTAGAAGGGGAGAGGGAGTCATAAAGATAGCATGGATGCACATGCACCAGCCTTTCTCTGTACTTTTTGTCCGCAATATTATGTAATAAAAAGAACTGGCACAGAGGGTGGTATAAGCAAAAAATCTGAAGCGAGAGAAAGAAATCTGAGAGAGACAGACCTACTGTTAATATTCAGAGATGTATTGCATTAATGGAATATGCTTCACTACAATATACTGTGCAGCCATTTAGGGATCTGCCTTTGTCATTAGGCAAATGAAATCTTCCTAATGTTCCCTCTGTTTAGTAATGGAAGCTCTTCTGTCATCCCCGTTCTTCCCTCCTCTCCTTCTCTTCCTCACCCTCTCCTTCTGTCTTGCTCCCTCTCGTGTCTCCCTTTGGCAACCCTATGGTGCTCAGTACGCCGCAGTCAGCTTTTGCTGTCTAGCATACGCCACTAAAGCTCTAAGTACATCTTCCCAAGACTCTGTACTTAGCTCTGGTGCTGTCACTGCATTGCTGTAAAGCTTCTACTACCCAAGCACACCATAGACATTTTCAGTACCCTTTGCCTTTATCACAAATAGTTTGGGACTAAATATTGAATTGATTGTCATCGGATTGCAGTGAATATACTATGAGAAATCAAAATCATTACATATATATATATATATTCTATATTATATGTGTCACACTTCAGCTCCATGGCTTTGTGGGACTGAGCATCTTAGTTTGGTAATTGTGTGGGTTTGCTTTCAGCACCATAGACAGCTCCAGACCCAGACTGTCAGCATGCAGTGTGTTTCAGGACCAAGGACAGCAACTCTGCAGCCAGTCTCATTACAACTACTGTATGCAGCACATTTGAAATTTGTATTTTAAAAGTTTACATTAGCGTCATCACATGATGTCTAATGAATGCTGTGCTCATAAGGAAAACAACAGCACTGTTTTTGTAAAACCACGTTGACATTTTCCAGATTTCATTTGTTTTTTCCTGTTTTTGACTGTAGTGAAGGAAGAAGTAGTGTGACATTGTTCTACTGCCGTATAAAGAATTAGAGGTCACACAAAGTCTCTGACTTCTGCACCAGCGACCAGGTCCCCCATCATTAAATGTTAACACTCGTAACCTTAACCGTAAACCCAATCTGACACTTATTTAAGTCATTATTTTCTAAACGTAACTTTACCTTAAAGGACCTACACCAACTCATGTGTGTTGAAGTTAGGCTGGAATTTAGGCCACCAAACTTTACAAACTAATAATAATGTTAAAGGTTGAACTTATCCCACCGAAAGAGGTGTGACAAACAAAACAAAAGGAGGGTCTTAGATAATATAATGTAAAGACAAATGACTTTTTCCACACAATCCTGAGAAGGACTTTAAATAATAATAATAAAGCAAACCAAGGCAAGGCAGCTTTATTTGTATAGCACATTTCAGCAACAGGGCAATTCCAATTGCTTTACCACAAATCAGTTAAACAGATAAAACACAAGTAAAAACAGTTAAAAATCATAAGCATTAAAACCGGTAAAACACACTGAAAAGACAGTTAAAAAATAGACACATAAACACAAGAATAAGTTACAGTGCAGCACAAGAAATTTAAAAATGAGCAGTCATTTAAAGAAAGGCAACATCAAAAGAAGGTCTTCAGCCTTGATTTAAAACTGAGAGTAGCAGCGGATCTGCAGGTTTCTGGGAGTTTATTCCAGATATGAGGAGCATAGAAACTGAAAGCTGCTTCACCCTGTTTAGTTCTGACTCTGGGGACAGAAAGTGGACCTGTCCCGATACCTGAAGGTTGGTGTTTTCATAGTGTAGTAGTAGATCAGAATGTATTTGGACCTAAACCGTAAGTGATTTATAAACTAGCAAAAGTACTTTGAAATCAATTCTTTGAGACACAGGAAGCCAGTGTAAAGACTTCAGAACTGGAGTGGTGATCCATCTCTTGTCTTAGTGAGGACTTGAGCAGCAGCATTCTGAATCAGCTGCAGCTGTCTGATTGATTTTTTAGGGAGACCTGTAAAGACCCCGTTACAGTATCAAGTCTACTGAAGATGAAAGCATTGACCGTTTTTCCAAATCCTGTTGACACATAAGTCCTTTAACCCTTGATATAATCTTAAGGTAATAGTAGGCTGACTTTGTAATTGTCTTAATGTGGCTGTTAAAATTCAGCTCTGAGTCCATGACTACACCAAGATTTCTGGCTTTGTCTGTTGTTTTTAACATTGTTG
>NC_045755.1:13926039-13942974 GCF_008692095.1 Etheostoma spectabile | reverse complement strand
GGAAGAGAAACGTGTTGCCCTCTGTTGAGAACCAGTTTGAACCTAGTTAAGGACTGTGGATGTTTTTCCAGGACACTTTATGATAAAGGATCATACCTGAAATTGGAATGTTTTTAGCCTGTAAGACATGTCAGTCGGTCAGTTACATTGCTATACCTGCATAGATGGATTGCAATGAAAGTGACATGATGATGCCCACAGGAAGAACTTTCCTAAGTTGGCGGTTCCAATGACCAATACTTTGGTTTATGATCAAATACAGAAAAACAGACATTCATCACGCCTCAGCTGTTTGTCGGTCAATGATATTGTCACTGCATATACAACAATGAAGTGACATAACTGTAGTTGAACATCTGGAAACACTTTCAGTTTGGTTTAAGACTAGAATTAGGATAATTTTCGTCTGAGATAAGGGTTTAAGGATTTTGTGGCGAGGCTTAAAGTTTGGATTAGAATTAGGTATTGTGTGAAGTCAGTGAAAGTATATGAATAAGGAAGACTGCTCTTGCACGCAGTGCTGTCCCTGCTGACGACAGCAAGACTCTGGGTAGCGACAGGTAATTCACTGCACACTGGACGCTCATGTCAGTATTTTTTATAAGTCATATAGTATTTATTCAATCACAAGTGCAACTGTGCAAACAACACGTTTCATCGGTGTTTGCTTGTCAGTGGAGTGGTACTCGCAAGTATAGTTAGATGCTGCGCTGGTTTGTGAGTCTTTCTCTGTGGTTTGAAACAGTTTGTCTGTTTTGCTGCCACTGTCTGCAGCCCCAGACTGGTAATTTAAGAGCGGTGTGCAGACGTGGAGGGGAGCTCTGGTGGGGAATGTGAGTTGCTTGCAAAAGAGCAGAGTGTGTCTGGACTCATATAACATTGCAACTACTCCCCCCACCCCATCAGACCCCAACATCCAACCCCAAACACATTGCGCCCTTCGAGAATCCAGCCGCCTCTGTCTGATCAGGTCCTGTGTCCGCAACTCCAGCAGCGATCCAACCTCAGGCCAGCGCGTTCACAGGAAGTCAGTAGATAAGCAGTACAAAAGGAATTGCCTTTCCCTCGCCAAATGTCCTTTTCACAGAGTTTAAATGAGAGTATAAACAGACAAAACATTTAACTGAGTGACAGCGAAACAGATGGCAGAACATGACTAATGGAGAAAAGGGGAAAAAGGGGCAGGAAAATAATCAAAGTCTTTGAAGCATCTGTGGGTGAGATGACTCAGTATATGTTGCAAAAATGGACATGAAGGCCACACAGTCAATACACACAGGCTGTGGTAAAGTCAGTTGTGTGGACACTTACTGAACCGTGTGTGTGACCTGCCCGCTGAAAGCACACAAAGGGAGTACAGTGTAGGTTAAACTCTGAACTTATTGCTCCTCTTAGGTTTGCAGTTTGCTGTGCAGCATCAAGAAAAGTACTTTTGGCCCTCTTTCAAACAGGCCATAAATAGAAAAAGGTAGAATACACTGAGTCAGCTGGAGTAAAATGCCCAGTACTGAATGTGATCGTATGGAGGAAGCAATATGTGAAGACACAATTTCTTACAATCCAAAGTTGATGGACTTTATAAAAACATGGGTCTCCACTTCCTCCAGGGCCAAAAGTGAAGCCAGAATATTGGATACGGGCACTGCCATCTTGCAATTTTAGAGCTCCGCAGTAGTGATCACGTGGTGGAGCGCGGTATCTAAGTCCCGCATACAACGCTTAACCAAATCAAGTTATCCCAGCGTGTTTTATTCAATCACAATAACTTCATAATTTGTGTGTATGTATGTATGTATGTATGTATGTAATGTAATATATATATATATATATTATAGATATAATATAATTAAAACCAAACATTTTTGAGGCCATTTCGCATCCGCTAACACAGAGGGGGTGGGATTTGTAACCTATACTGCAGTCAGCCACAAGGGTGGTCACTTATACAGTCATAATAAGAATTTATGTCAGAAATACTGAACATCATTTTGTTTTAAATTGCAATAGAAAAAAACTTGCATTTCTATCAGTGCAGCGTGACTCTGTCTTGCTGTAGGCAAATATCAGAATATACACACAGACGGCCATCCACCACCGAACACCTCCCTGACCTCATAAAAAGGTTGTTTCAAATCAGCTCTACCTCTCCCCTCCACTCCGCCTTCTCTTTTCTGGCCTTAATTTTTAGTCAACCAGAATTAATTACATATCACGATAGTTACTTTCCGAACAGGAAAAGCAATGTAGATGCATTTTTTTGTCCTTATCATTTTTACTGGCGTGATTGGCTTTGAGAAATGAAACTTTTTTGACACAACCTCAGGGTTGAAGTGTTACCCTTGCTTTGTACGGACTTTGCTAACCCGATTTACTGTTTCTCCACTCCACCGTGATTGTGTGTTACTGTAGGTGTCCCTTCAATTTAGCTTCACTCTTCCCTACCCAGCTGAGTATGCATCTGTCCTCTACACTTTTAGTCCAATTCCTGTGCGTGTGCGTGTGGTGTGCGTGTGCGTGTGCGGTGTGCGTGTGCGTGTGCGTGTGCGTGTGGTGTGTGTGTGGTGTGGTGGGTGTGTGTGGGTGTGTGTGGTGTGGTGTGTGTGTGTGTGTGGCTGTGTCCTTAACAGTAGAGTGATGCAGGATGCTGTTCTAGCAGAGATCTGGCTGCAGGCGTCAGTGCCCTACATTGTCATTGTCAAGAGCCGAGTGGGGTGTGTACGCAAACAAACTAATGGACTCACAAATCAGTACACAAAAGTGGGATGTGTAGTCCAGGAGGTGACTTTGGCCCCTACTCCTGCAGCACAGAACTTTGGTCACTTCACCTTTCTCACTCTCTCACTGGCACCTTCATGCATTAATAGCAAATCTGACAAGGACACAGATTACCAGAACCTTTATCATTATACATTCCATCAAAGAATTTTTACTCTGGTCCTAAATAGAGATGGTCCCATACCTTTTTGCCTTCCCTATTCCAATTCTGATACCTGAACTTGCGTATCGGCCGATAACGAGTACTGATCCGAACAGTGTGTCATATTTTATTATTTGCAAGTAACAGCTGTATACTACTATCCGTATGTATGTGATATGATTTAATCTTTTGTGTCTGTCTGGTCAGTGTAAACTCTTGTGGAACATGCAAAACACAAACAGTTGACAGTCAGTTACAATGGAAAAAGAACATAAATAAACACTTTAACGTAGCTATTCTTAGGCTTATTTCATGGTATAAATACAATGAAAAACGATACCAGCGTTTTAGTCAGTATCGAATTAAAACGCAGTATACCAATAACGGTATCGGAACATCTCTAGTCATATACGAATAAAACAGACAAATCTGAGCAGCTCCCTTTTTCCGAAGCTCAGGAAACGTATTTGTCCAGTGATGGACACTGACTTGTGCCTTTAGGCTCCTGGATTGTTTGGCAGGAAGCCAGCCAACCCATCAAATAAAAACACAAGTTGAGTTTGACTTTCTTTTTCTGCAATTGTCTAAGTCAGCCATCACCCTCCAACACCAGGTTTGATCACTTAAGCAGCTTCACTACAAATGGTTACCCCCAACAAGAAAAAAAAACCACGCTCTATCAACCTCCCCTCACCTGGAGGACCTTAATGTGATGTCTTGCCTGTCGACCCTACAGATTCAGTGGTGTGTGTGGTCTGCTGAGATCCACCAGACTGTCAAGCTCTCAGCTGATATGCCCTAATTGACCCTTTATGCATCTGGCACGGGGCCAGCAAACCACACTGTCGACCCAACCCTCAGCCTTCAATGCACACTGCCTTGGTCTATTCATCACAAGGGATATGCTAATAGAATGTTACAAGGTCTTCTTCACAATAAATATGATAACTCTCACATCTTTTCATCCGTCAGTTTTTTACTACAAACATGATTTTTCTGTCATATACTGAAGTTGGTTGATACATCATTTATTCATCCAACTTTTTATCAGCCATTGGTGTTAAGAGTGTCTGGAGATCTGAAAGCCCATTCCATTATTCTAACTGAGACTTTCATCAGTGATCATATCCTTTAACATATAGACACGGTTATTGTTGCCAAATCCAATTTAGCAATAAATCTCCGTTTAGAAGTAGAAGAGTGCCAATCATTGTTTAGAAATAAATTTTGGGTGCCCAGATAGCTCGGTCGGTAGAGCGGCGACCATACGTAGAGATTTTCTCCTCAACTCAGCAGGGCCGGGTTTGACTCCGACCGGCGGCCCTTTGCTGCATTCATTCCCTTCCCTCTCCCCTTCGTGTCTTCATCTGTCCTGTCAAAAATAAATGCCCAAAAATAATCTTAAAAAAAAGAAAAAATACATTTCCATGGAAATATAATCATCCACCCTATATTCGCTACAGTGCAATGACAGATTTGACATGATTATAGTTAATTTATATTCCATCAGTCTCTTTTAGAGGTCACCTTATCTCAATTTACTGGCTGAAACACAGCCACATCCTTTTTTTTTTTTTTTTTTCCTTCCAACTTTTCTTATCTTTTCTTTTAACTTTCTTCATCAAACTTCACTTCTTCTAGCAGGAGAAGCTTGAGAGGGGAATAATGGCATTAAAAGTTGACTTCCACCCTACTTTACACGGGGGGGGGGTTCTTTGTTTCAACTTCAGTGCTCAAAAGATCTTCCCTTGAGGAGAGGAGATAAGAAGAGTAATGTGCCGCAATCACTTACCATCTAATAGAACCTATGTTGGTACCAATGACCATCATAAGTTTTTTCAAATTTATGCACTACAGTATTTCACTTTCTATGAAAACAACAGCAGGCGCCGAATCAGCCTTTCAGTTAGTTAGTTAAAGGATTTTGATAACGTCAAGGTGATGTGACAGTATGTCTTGTAATTTCTTCCCCTCGAGCCAGCTAAGTCTTGTGGGTATATATATTGTTTTCTTTGTACATTCAATGAATTTGAAATGGTGAGTCTGTAATGAAACCAGCAGTAATCACTTACACACACAAGCGGACTTAAATGAATGAGAGCTGACAGAGACCTGTTTACAAGGGGTTTTAAAATGCGACTTTAGCTATCGTATCACAAGTGGAAACGCGTAATTACAAGTGTAAGTGACCAAGACTTATTGGTGTCCAGTCACTTAAACCACTTGCCGAATAGCCAACACTTTTTTATTTTTGATGTTAATCTGATTTAAAACTGCTTCTTAAAAAGCTCACATACAAAACACATTTAGTATGTATTACCAAAAATGGCAGCCATGATTCTTAGCTTATGGGAGAAGAAATCCTCACTGATTGACCAGCAGCCTCTTTGAGCCCAACAACAGGACCTCAAAAAATAGTGTTGACGAGAGCACACAGTCCAACTGCACAAGGTGGCCAACGGTTGGCTTGGTGTGGTAGGCTGTTAGCAAACCACAACTGTAAACATAACTTGGGTCATCCAAGTTGGATGAGTCACTCACTCCTCTTTTACTGCAACATGACAAACTGTATAGAGATCTTTAATATGTTCCACTGGGAATAGTTCCCTCAATGTTACTGCATTTATTCAAAAGGTTATTTCATCTGTTTGTTAGTTGTCTGTAACTGAGTTTATTTCTGGCCGTTATGCACTTTGCTGCACCAAGAATATTGCTCTTCTTGAAAGTAATACATTGTAAGTTCTGCTGAGAGCCGCTTTCATGAATCCCTTCTTTCTAAACATATTTTTGGCCTTTTTTCAAGAGTTTGGGTTTTTATTCATTATAAGGCATTGTTTCAGTTGTATTATTTTTATTTATAATAGCAATTTCTCTTGAGTAAAGAACAAAAAGAAAAATCTCTCTTACTTATATAATCTTTTGTTTAATAATTTAGAAGACTGGGATTATGATTTCTGTTTTATTTTTTCATACCCCTTACTGAAATGTTTTCATAAACACTGGGATAGTGTTATATTTACACTTATAGTTACTTACAGAAAAACTTGTTTTAGAGCCACACAGCACATTTTTCTGCCATGAATGGTTATCATCAATCGCATTTTATTTTCACGTTTTGCAAGTTTTAGGAACATGTTGATTTTGTTGACGGAGAGCGATAGGACTTTGAGGAAATTGCTCATCACTGTCTACACTTTTCCATCTAACATTGTGCAGGTGTAACACTTCCAGAATGAATCAACACAACAAATTTTCTGTCACTGACTTTCTCTTTACACACCAAGCACTTCACTTCCTCTCCACTCCTTCATGTCCTTTTTCTTGAGTGTGCTGCTTAAACACTCATTTTAATTTAGTTTACACACTCGTGTGTCAGCCTCAATCCTTCCTGACCTTGGTATGTCCCTTTCTACTTTGTGAAGCCTTCAGTGTCTTTAGGCCCCTTAAGGATGGCAAACAGTCAAAAACCTTGCCATCATTACATTATAAAGCTAATGCAATAACAGTTGGGTGGAGGAAGTGTGCCAGCAAAGCCACTGCATGCGAAAAGGGTCCATCTCTGTGTGTATGTATTCGTGGTATGTATGCATTTGTACTGTATGTGGTTGTGCACCTGACATTTATAGTGGCTTCAGGAAAAGGAGTGCTTGGATGTGTGCGTCTGTATATGTGTGTGAGGGTTTAATGAACCACTCTTAACTCAGCACATTTCCCACGCATGGGCGACAGGGGCAAGGCTGTCAGAGTTTGCATGAGCACACTGCCAAAAGATTGCCTTAGTTCCACACTATAATGTTAAAGCAAAGAGGGACACATCATTTTACTCGCCAATTTGCCCCATAATCCAGTTTTATTGGATAGACGGATACTGGGGGTGGTTGTGGCAGCAGGTTGAGGTCTTTTCACTGCTTATATACTGCACATGTACACACACGCACACTCACACACGCACATCATGACTGCAAAATTCGATCGGCGGGCTCGGCCAAGTGTGGGCTGGATGCTTAGTGATATTTCACGAGGCCAGATCAATGCTCTTCCCGTCTAACTTCAGAATTGCCTTTTTTATTTTTAGAGACCAAAGGGAAAGCCACAGCTGAGCATATATTGATGAAAGACACTTCTCACTCTCGCTGCATCGTTACCTTCAGTTACATCAATAGATATATTATATATATACAGGATCCTGCAACTTACAACACATGACAGCCCTTGAGAGCAGACCTGCCCCTGTTGCTCTGCAGTTATATAAGAACCTTTTTGTTTGGTGAGGACTGTATCAAAGTGGTATTAAGAAGTTCCAGGTAGCCTTAGGTCACTGTCAGCTGTGCATTACTAATTTGGCATTTGCTGCTTTTCATGTAAATAATGCTTGTGGTAAAATGCTCAATTAATTATTGATTATTTTATGATAGAAAATTAAAAGTTTTTATACTGAATGATAACATTCTTGCACAAATGACCAGAAGTCACTGTTTAGAAAATTAACAACATATATAGAAATATTCCTCACAGGCACAGACCGCATGTGCAAAAGACATTCCCCTGGACATTTGGGGGTAATCTCCATCGAAGGCCTCCAAGTAAATGGGTTGGGAGACTGAAAGGCCAATACTAACCCATAAGGCTGTAGTGTTTGCAATAGTGTTTTCCTCTGTGAACTTATCTCAGACAACTGACAAACACCAGATTTACGTGGTTTGAGTGTTGTCACAGCTCTATTTTGTTATTGATTTTTGCTGGCGGCTCCCAGTCTGCTTTTATATGATCAAGTTGTCAAACAGTCCCTCTTCCACCTTGACATAGAGGGACCGCTTCACAGGCTGTCATGAAATCACACTAAAATATGGATATAAAATGTCTTTGATGTAAATAGAGTGATCTGAGGCAGAGTGAGGAAGAGAGGGCAAACTGGGAGGAGAACGGGACAAAGATCAAAGCAAGACTGCACATTCTGGTGTGTGAATACAATAGGTATTATGATGCCAAATACAGAATGCGGGTTGGCTTTGATTACAGTATATATACTGTGGACCCAACCCTGATGCTCTAGGAGTCAACCAATCGTGTGTGTGTGTGTGTGTGTGTGTGGTGTGTGTGTGGTGTGTGTGTGTGGGGTGTGTGTTGTGTGGTGTCTGTGTCTGTGTTGTGTCTGTCTGTCTGCGCTGTCTGTCTGACCGTCTGGTCCTGTCTGTCTGTCTGACCGTGTCTGACCGCTGTGTGTCTGTCTGTCTGACCGTGTCTGTATGACGTCTGTGTGCCGCCTGTCTGTCTGACCGCTGTGTGCCTGTGTTGTCTGTGTGTCGCTGTCTGTGTCTGTCGGTTGATAACCCTAATCCAACACAGCTGAGCTATTACCACCTGCACCAGTTGTAAGCCAGCGGCGTCAATTGTGTTGGCAGCGTCTTTTAAAAATAAAAAATTTCAAGTGCAATTTTGGTTTGTGCTAAATCTTTAATTTAACATCCGCTTTTACCCAAAGTGATTACAAAACAGAGAGTGCACTGAAAAAGTGCAGCTTGGCAACAGGATGAATCCAATCTTTTTTTTAACCCGCACAGCCACATATAGCCAATCCAATCAAACTGTTCTTATTAATTCTTTATTTTTTTCTGAGGGGTAAGTTGGCAAACAGAAAATTCTATTCATTTTCTACTTTTGTGCTACTGGTTCAAAAGTATTTAGCGTTACAGTCTGTCTCCAAGGAGAAACATTGAACTCAGTGTAAAGGCCTTGTCACTGTTTGCTTGCTTAACAATGACATTTATGTCACCCTTTTGGCTCACTGTGATGTGTTTACTTTGCACTGGCAGCTAGGACCCCACTTCAGCTTTTTATACTCTCGACTTCGCCAAGTAAATGGACAGCCATGTTAACCAGCCGCAGAGTCTTGGCAGGATAGTTAGCTTGGTAAACATCAATGCATAGAAGCATCCCGTCAGATATAATTGGAGTCTTCAGGGGGGACAGAATATCATCAAAGTCAAGGAGAAGGAAAGGATTCATTCAGGGATGAGTGAAAAAACAAGAAATTGATCTCCCTTGTGTTGTGAGAAATGTTGAGACAAGGCATTTGGGATGTGGAGGAAAGGGGAGGAGAGTACAGAGACCAGGGAAAATGGCACAAAATGAGAAAACTGTGAATGGATAAATGGATAGAGGGCAGTTCTGGAGAGCAAGGGATATGGGAAAGGTGTTGTGTAACTTTATTTGTGTGTGGTGTGTGTGTGTGTGTGGGGTGTGTGTGTATGTGATGGGAAGTGGTTGCATGCAGGTGTGTACACCACAAGTGTGTAGGGGCCCTGTGTGTATTTGTGTGTCCTAATCGATTCTCTCTGTGCCTAACTTCAAGTCCTCCCTCCACCCCAGCTAGGGATATTTGTGTTTTGTGCAGTGTGCTACTTAAAAGGAAGGTCTGAAAAAAACACAAAGAAATAGCAAGAGACACGCGCGCAGGCACTGATCTCACACGAATAGAAAACTGTAGCATTCTAATCTATCACTTCTCTCTGTTCTCCCCTTCAAGGGATGTTCTTTCAGCAGCCAAAGCACAGCGAGTACCAAACGACTTAGAAGAAGCCAGTGGCAGTTTGCCATTATTGTGGCCCCGAGGCAACGCTGTATCACTGCAGTCCACTTTTCGACTCGCTTGGAAGATCCAGTTAAAGTCAAGGCCTCCTTTTTTGACAATGGAGAACGGGTCAAGTTTGACTTTGACTGGCTGTAAAAGTGCAAACTTCCACCTGTACTAATAAATAAGTAACACAATAATTTAGGGACTCCAGATATAAAAGGATAACGAAGAAAAAAAAAAACTTGCATGAAAATATGTTTACCTTCTCGGGTGTATTTAATTCCTCATGAATTCAACTTTATTTCATGAGAACGAGTTTTGCCAACCTCCCAGATTTAGTTTTCAGGACAAATAGTCAGGACAAAAGTGTGTGCCAAGTTAGGGGATGCACAGCAGAATGAAACTGAGTTTACGCCATGTGTCAAAACGGATATTTTGCAGTTGAACGATGAACGACTAACAATGTATGACAATAACAGCACGTAAAATGACATGCATTTTGAACAGTAAACTTCACGGATATTCATTTAAAAAAAAAAGTACAACAATTTGTACTACAAATATGTTTAAACTTTAATTATGAAAGGGATGGAGGTCAACTAGAGCTGCAAAGATGAATCATTTGAATGATTAGTATTCAACTATTAATGAATCTACAAATTTTGATAATCGAGTATACGGGTTGAGTCATTCTTCTAAAACTAAGTAAGTAAAGATTCTTGACCAGCTTCTTAAAGGTGAATTGTATCTATATAAACTCATCTGTGACAGTAAACTAAATACTTTAAGTATGGACTAAACAAGATATTAGAATATTGGGCTTTTTTACATTTTTACCATTTTTGATGGTTATAGACCAACACACTTATGTTAATAAAATGATTAATTGAGAAAATAAACAACAAAAAATAACTGTTAGCTGCAGCCCTACGCTCGACAAACACAGTAGACAAGACGATAGAACTATATCTATATATCTGTAAGGAGCCAGTATCAGCTGTACTACCAGCCTGATAAAATATTAGTAACACTCTAGTATAGGGGACTCCATTAAAAGCAATGAGCTTGTACCTGCTGGCATGTTTCATTTCCCCGTTTATTTGGTGTTGTCTCCTTAGGCGTGACACCTCTGTGTGTACATGGAGATGTCAGACTCGCCATCAGCCCAGAGCCGCTGGTCTCTGTGTTAAGCGCTGCTGCAGGATGTCTCTGGTCATGGGTGAAACCGTGTCACTGCACTGCCCAGACATTTGTGGGTTTCATCAAAGTTTAGCTGTTTGGACGTCACTGTTGCGGGCAGAACACACACACAACACACACACACACACACCACACACACACACACACACACACACACACACACCACACACACACACACACACACACACACCGACACACACACAACAACACACACACACACACCCACAAAACAGACGTTATATAACCATAAACTAGACAGGGCACTTGTCCCACAGAAATCCCCTCCGGAGAGAGAAAGTGCGATCAGAGATGGGAGCGGTAGCAAAAAGAAAAAACAAAGGCAGAGACTGTGGGAAATGTTGTTGGAGTAAGGGAAACGCAGAGTAAGAATATAACATCAGTGTTTGGTGTGTGTAACTAAGGCAAAAGGTGGGAGAAGTAGTAAAAAAAAAAAAAGCTGTCAGAGCTGGAGCTTTGACTGACGGACGAAGGCTTTAAAGTCTCATACACATTAACAAATGCTATGTCGGCCTCATGGTCTCCTTCTCTCTCTCCATATACAATATTTGCATACTGTATATCCCCTCTTTTTATCAGTCCTCCAGAAGTCATGCAAGCCTCGCTATTGCTGACACCACTTCTAAAAGCTTAATAAAAGTCCTTACGTTCCCACTTCCATAATCATGCTTACCCAAAAACTTCCAACATACTCACTCTATCTCAGGTCTTGACGAGGGGTCTCAGATGGCAGCAGTGTCTCCCCTAGCCATCAAAGTTTAAGAAAGGGGCTTTTGTGCTGCTTCTGCTGCTGGTGGATGTTTGTCCAGGCCTGAGCTCACGCTCTCCATGGACTGGGCCTTCCACCAAACCATACTCAGCTTGAAGCCAAGCAGCTTGTGCTAGACCACGCAGGAGAGAGAGACAGAAATGTGTGTGTCTGAATTGTTGGAGCTTAGGGTTATGTACATTGGATTAAAAAACAGAGTGTAAAAATAGTTCCGCACCTGTGTTTAGTATCACCCCATAAACTGTTATCAGTGTTCTCCATCTCCAGTTGTCCTCATTATTGCAGTGTTTCTCCTATCGCTGTCCAGCCTGTGGCCAAGAAATGATAGCTGCTGTAGCCATATTTAAATAGCCATAACTGCCTCAGAGATATGTTGGCTGCTGATTCAACTGCGGTGTTTCATTTTATGTACACGGCAGCTTTACAGTCAAATCAAAAAGGGTTTGTTAAATGCAAAACCACTCCCTGCACAAGTTGTTTTCACTGCAGAATGGAAAAAGGAATACAAAAAAAATGGGCTCATGTGGATATTGTCTTATACTCTCTTGATTGACAGCTTCCTCTGTTGCACAGTTTCCGTCCCCTTTGATGTTCTTAGACCCGTTACTCTGTGTTATATGACGCGTCTTCCCCGACATTGTTCGGGGTCTGTGATGCAAGAGATTGCAATTTTTCTAATCTGTGTTCAGTAAACAGGGAGATTGGTATTTGCATTGGAATTGCTTTTCTGTTGCCTCTGATGTGGGGCATGATAGCATGCAGTATGAACGCCCTAAGGGAGAAAAGCAATTCTTTTTTTCTTCTTCATGTCTGTCTCTTTGAGGCTAAAAAACAATAGATAGAACAGCGGAGCTCCTGCTGCATTGGTGCAATGAAAATGAGTAAATGGGAAAAAAGGTGTGTGAATAGTGTTTGCTGGATGCTCAGCTGAGAAAGTTTGGGATAGACTCTGGAGGTCCCATAGCTCCAGGCAACACTGCATCCTCTCCTTTCTTCCACTCCCGCGCTCCTATCTTCAGCCATCCCACCATCTCACTGCTGATGCCTTGCTCTGCTCCCAACTTCCCTAGTCAAACTTTCTTTCCTCTTTTCCTCCCTCTATTCATCTTTTGGTCTCCCTCGCTCCTCCCCCTATTTCGGAGCCAGCTGTGTAACTCTGCTAATGACGCTGAGAAAGCATGCTGTCAGCACATCCTCCAAGCCGCCAGAGGATGGTTACATAAGCTGGTTAACAGAGCAGGCCCCCTGCCATGTCATCCCCTCATCATTCAGGAGAAGATAGTGGGTGAAAAGGAAGGGGAGAGGGACAGAAGTGAACAATGCTCAATCACTTTACTCATTTCTGTCTCTCTTTCTCTACATGCACTTCATCAACAATCATTCTCTCAACCTCATCATCTGCAAACCACACATTTTTCATCCCCGTCATAATGGCAAAGGTTCCCACGTTCCATCAGATTCCTTTTTCTCCTCTTTCTCCTGCTTGGTCATATACACAAAAACACATAGACCTACAATACTGAGAGTGCATCAGCCGCCAGGGGTCTTTTATGATTCTCTCAGGTCGAGGGGAGGTGCTCCTTTATACCATCAATGGCCCTAATTAGAGCCATCAGGTAATTAAGCACAATTGAAGATTAACTATGTTGGAACAAAAATGAAAGACCTCCGCCACTTCCATCTGAAGGCATAAAAGAGAAAAGCATGCCAAACATACACACCGCACTTGCTTACACACCAGGCCCTTCCTCACTCCTTTTTTCTCATCTCCCAGTACTGCTGTGTCTCCGCTTTAATGTATCTTTTAAGACCTTTCTTTTTATTGGGCATCCCTGCTTAAAACCGTAGATTCTCTCTAACAATCTAAATTTCCCAGTTGTATTCTCCCCATCTAACCTCTTATCTCTAACTCAGCCCAGAAGCAAGGTCATACGGGACAGCTGAAAAGAAAGGCAAGCATAGCTACACAGGGAAGAATATGAGATTAGAGATACAGCCCTCAAACAGCTCTCTTGCCTCACAAACAAGCTCTCTGCTTTATGACACATTAGCCGGCTAACAAAGAGAAATGAGCTGCTTACGTCTAAAAATTGGAGCACCACCTAAAACAATGAAGCCTCACAAAAACACAAACCCTACCAATCAAGGGCAAGCAAACATGATAATCCATCTTTTATACGTCTATAATAAAGATGCATTCACTATGTACAGCTTTTCTCTGCTGTAACTTCGCTCCTATGGGCCAAAGGTAGTGTTGGGTTAATGGGGTTTACTGTATGTTTGGCAGAGTTATGCATGCATTAGTATGTGTAGACTATTGCATGCATTCATTTATTTTCCTACAACAATATATGTTTTCATTTCTTTTGAGTTGGCCCTCTAGGCAGTTTGAGAAATGGCTACTTTGGAAGTATGATGTTAGGGCCCCTTTTGTTGTTTGTTTTGTGTGTGTGTATGTGTGTGTGGTGTGTGTGTGTGTGTGTGTGTATTTGCATCAATAATGAATGCACAAGCTTTACCAACACCCTTGAGCTTGGTATGTAACTTTGCTTGATGTAATCGCATACTGCTTTGATTGAATGAGTATGTGAGAAACAATGTTAGGGTGTGGATGTGGGCATTTTTGTGTATCTTGCATGAATAATAGCTTATTGCTCAGGGTAGTGTGACGTGTGGGTTGTGTTGATGATGGAGTAAGGGAATTAAAGAAATAGAGAAGGAGAGGGGAGAGGGCGATAAAGATAGCATTGTGCACAGCACCAGCCTTCTCTGTACTTTTTGTCGCAATATTATGTAATAAAAAGAACTGGCACAGAGGGTGGTATAAGCAAAAATCTGAAGGAGAGAAAGAAATCTGAGAGAGACAGACCTACTGTTAATATTCAGAGATGTATTGCATTAATGGAATATGCTTCACTACAATATACGTGCAGCCATTTAGGGATTGCCTTTGTCATTAGGCAAATGAAATCTTCCTAATGTTCCCTCTGTTAGTAATGGAAGCTCTTCTGTATCCCCGTTCTTCCCTCCTCTCCTCTCTTCCTCACCCTCTCTTCTGTCTGCTCCCTCTCGTGTCTCCCTTTGGCAACCCTATGGTGCTCAGTACGCCGCAGTCAGCTTTTGCTGTCTAGCATACCACTAAAGCTCTAAGTACATTTCCAAGACTCTGTACTTAGCTCGGGTGCTGTCAGCATGCTGTAAAGCTTCTACTACCCAAGCACACCATAGACATTTTCAGTACCCTTTGCCTTTATCACAAAAGTTTGGGACTAAATATTGAATGATGTCATCGGATTGCAGTGAATATACATGAGAAATCAAAATCATAACATAATATAATATTTTATATATATGTGTCACACTCAGCTCATGGCTTTGTGGGACTGAGATTTAGTTTGGTAATTGTGTGGGTTTGCTTTCAGACACATAGACAGCTCCAGACCAGACTGTCAGCATGCAGTGTGTTTCAGGACCAAGGACAGCAACTCTGCAGCCAGTCTCATTACAACTACTGATGCAGCACATTTGAAATTTGTATTTTAAAAGTTTACATTAGCGTCATCACATGAGTGCTAATGAATGCTGTGCTCATAAGGAAAACACCGCACTGTTTTTGTAAAACCACGTTGACATTTTCCAGATTTTTTTTGTTTTTTCCGTTTTTTGAATGTAGTAAGGAGAAGTAGTGTGACATTGTTCTACTGCCGTATAAAGAATTAGAGGTCACACAAAGTCTCTGACTTCTGCACCAGCGACCAGGTCCCCCATCATTAAATGTTAACACTCGTAACCTTAACCGTAAACCCAATTCTGACACTTATTTAAGTCATTATTTTCTAAACGTAACTTTACCTTAAAGGACACACCAACTCATGTGTGTTGAAGTTAGGCTGGAATTAGGCCACCAAACTTTACAAACTAATAATAATGTTAAAGGTTGAACTTATCCCACCGAAAGAGGTGTGACAAACAAAACAAAAGGGGGTCTTAGATAATAAATGTAAAGACAAATGACTTTTTCCACACAATCCTGAGAAGGACTTAAATAATAATCATAAAGCAAACCAAGGCAAGGCAGCTTTATTGTATAGCACATTCTAGCAACAGGGCAATTCAAAGTGCTTTACACAAAATCATTAACAGATAAAACACAAGTAAAAACAGTTAAAAATCATAAGCATAAAAACCGGTAAAAACACATGAAAAGACAGTTAAAAAATAGACACATAAAACACAAGAATAAAAGTTACAGTGCAGCACAAGAAATTTAAAGAAATGAGCAGTCATTAAAGAAAGGCAACCAAAAAGAAAGGTCTTCAGCCTTGATTTAAAAGAACTGAGAGTAGCAGCGGACTGCAGGTTTCTGGGAGTTTATTCCAGATATGAGGAGCATAGAAACTGAAAGCTGCTTCACCTGTTTAGTTCGACTCTGGGGACAGAAAGTGGACCTGTCCCAGATGACCGAGAGGTTGGGTGGTTCATAGTGTGTAGTAGATCAGAAATTTTTGGACCTAAAAGTTAAGTGATTTATAAACTAGCAAAAGTACTTTGAAATCAATTCTTTGAGACACAGAGCCATGTAAAGACTTCAGAACTGGAGTGATGTGATCCAGTCTCTTGTCTTAGTGAGGACTTGAGCAGCAGCATTCGAATCAGCTGCAGCTGTCTGATTGATTTTTAGGGAGACACGTAAAGACCCCGTTACAGTAGTCAAGTCTACTGAAGATGAAAGCATGGACAAGTTTTTCCAAATGTTGACACATAAGTCCTTTAACCCTTGATATAATCTTAAGGTAATAGTAGGCTGATTTGTAATTGTCTTAATGTGGCTGTTAAATTCAGCTCTGAGTCCATGACTACACCAGATTTCTGGCTTTGTCTGTTGTTTTTAACATTGTTGTTTGAAGCTGAGCGCAGACTTTTAATCGTTCCTCCTTTGCCCCAAAAACAACCACCTCAGTTTTTTCCTTCATTTAATTTGAAGTTTGCACATCAGCCGTAATTGTCGATGCACTTAGTCAGTTTTTGTATTGGACTATAGTCCCCTGGCGATAAGGTTATGTAAATTGTGTGTCGTCTGCATAACTATGGTAACTTATTTTGTTGTTTCATAATCTGGGCCAGTGGGAGCATGTAGATGTAAACGAAGCGGACCAGAATAGAGCCTTGGGGAACTCCACACGTCATATTTGTATGCTCAGATGTATAATTACCTAGCGACACAAAGTAATCCCTATTCTGTAAGTAGGATTCAAACCAGTTTAGTACGGGCAGAAAGTCTACCCAGTTTTTCAACGTTTTAGTAATATGTCATGTCAACCGGTCACTGCAGCACTGAATCAAGTAATACTAAGATTGAAATTTTGCCACTATCTGTGTTAAGGTGGATGTCCTTAAAAACTTTGACAAGAGCCGTCTCAGTGCTGTGGTGTGGTTGGAAACCCGACTGAAAGGTAT
>NC_045755.1:13925861-13926025 GCF_008692095.1 Etheostoma spectabile | reverse complement strand
AGTGACAGGAAATGGCTAAGTTGTAGAAAAAACGCTTTTTCAATGATTTTACTTAAAACTGAAGGTTTGATATCGGCCTATAGTTGCTCATTATGGATGTGTCTAGATTGTTCTTTTTTAATAGAGGCTTGAATACTGCAGTTTTCAGGGCCTGTGGAAAGATA
>NC_045755.1:13923537-13925851 GCF_008692095.1 Etheostoma spectabile | reverse complement strand
GAGACGTGTTCACAATCTGTAGAAGATCAGAAGCCAAACAAGTTGAAACAGAGGGAACATATCTACATAGGTGGACCACTGGGTAGGACCTGTGAAGTTCAAGGGTGGTAGAATAAACTCATGAAGTGTTTTTGGTACAGGAAATTGTGTTGTTTTGAAAGGCACTGATGAAGAACCTTTTCTCTAGTTTCAGTACCGTATGGTTTAGAACTTGTTAGTCTTATGGTAGGCTCGGATTGCCAGACCTATCTTCACAGCACTGTGGGGTAAGGTCTTATTACATCACAAATATATTCTAGTATAGGAGACTGTATATACGCTCTGGATTGTTTCCATTTCTTTAAACCAATCACAATCATTGTGGGCGGCGCTATGCTCAGGACGCAGCAAGGGTGGCTCTGCTAAATGGTCTGGGAAAGGAACTTGTTTTGATGGAACATTCGCACCCCACAAAATAAAAACATCTCATACAATAATAACTGAAGTTATCTGTTCACATTTAGTAATACAGTAACATGATCCTTTTAAATAAGCTGGATACAGGAATGAAAGTATGATCCTCTTACCAGTGTATTGCCGTGTGTCCTTCGTCCACACCAACCCACGCCGATCGGCTCCGAAGAATCCCAGTTAGATAGTAAATACTGTAAACACATTCTTTGTAAATCTTAATAAACATTCCCCGGTAAAAACATGCCTATTTGCCAATGGCTGTCTGCACTTAATTAAATGTGTCATTACCAGCGGTCCTTGCATTGGTCGCAAGTGGACTTAGCTAAGTAGTGTGACTCCAGTTCAATTTTATAAAGTTGAGTGAAATATTTTATAAAAGAGTACACTTTATTTTACTGTTAAGAGATGACAATACAACTCATGTTCTGTATATGTAGACCACTGCCTTATCCAATGATTTGTTTTGTATTTTTTTATCTCTCTTTTCTCAATTTCGTGTCACATACTAATGTATCCATGCTGACAGATTATATGGGCTCACAGTGCAGCAGGTACACATAACCCATGGGCATCCATTACACAGTACTGCAGCACAATGAAAAGGGAGGGGAAGGGTGCATCAGACAGGGAGGCAGAGAGAGTGACAAAGCTGTGAAAGAGACAACATGAAAATAGGAAAGCAAAAGAGATAAATTGCTAAATGATGTAGGAAAGAAGCAAAAAAGAATTGTTGGGAGGAGAGGGAGAGAGATTTGAGATTTGAGAGATGTCTGTGAAACACCTTTCCAACTCCCAGCAGAGGCTGTGCAGTAAGATTGTATTACCTGAGAGGGGCAGCAGAGATGCAGCTTTCCTATGACTACTTTCCATGCCCCACATTTACATAGACCAACAAAGACCAACTATCCCTTTCTCTCTCTCAAACACACTCACGGACACACAACATCACAACATGAGTGTTTCTTCCTTTCCCTTTCTTACCTTTTTAAAATTTGTCCAACAAAAAGAAAAAAGGGAATGTGGAGACTGTGCTTTACAATTGGTGCAGATGCCTCTCTCTTCTCGAGTCAAACACGCAACAAGCAGACAAGTACCACTCCTGAGAGCCAGCTTCCTCGACCACCTCCATTTTCAGTTATCTCAGTCTTTAATAGGCTGTGTTGAACTAGCAGGTGATCTGCACTGACAGTGTGAAGGCACAGCTTGTAGCAAAGGCTAATTGGTGCGGACTGACTTCAGAGAGAGTGTAGTCACTCAGTGGTTGAGTGGGTGGGGGAGGTGGCGAGGCCAGAGAGCATGTTAGGACATAGAGTGGAAGTATCATACAGTGTGGAAGAGGGGGTTTCTTTCGCTTCCTCCCAGGCCTTTTTTATCATTATCAAGGGCATCCTGATGGTTCAGCGCACAAACTGAGACATGTACTTGTTACATTTGAACATTGAATATGGCTCCTGGCCTTTCTTGTATGTGATCTTTATTCACAGATGGCATGTTACACAACAACCAAAGTGATTGTCTCTATTTTCCAAGTGTAGTCTTTTTTATTAGGATAAAGAACTCTGTATGCAGTAAAAGGACACCATCAAACAAAAATAAGTTATTCCCCAGCACACCAGCTAGATAAAATTACAGATGACCTGCTGTGTAGCATTAAGTGTGCATACTTAATCTGCAGTACGTACAGCCATTCACACGGAAATATAAATACAGATGTGTACTAGTGGTAGTATGCTTGACATTTGGCTGAAATGTCTCTGATGCTGACACAGCCAATGCCAGGGAGGAGTGATGCCCCAGGCAGGACTCAGTGTTCACTCTGACTCATCAGCATGTGTACACACACACACACACACACACACAC
>NC_045755.1:13921437-13923527 GCF_008692095.1 Etheostoma spectabile | reverse complement strand
ACACACACACACACACACACACACACAGCCATGGACGTCAGATGCACCTCCATGTTGGCATGAGGGGGGTCTTTCCCATCTCTCATCCCTGTAGAGCTTAGTACAGCTCATCCAGCGGAGTGTGTATCCACTGCTGCAGGACACACTGTTGGAGGAGCTGTATGTGTGAGTCACAGGCTGAAGGGCAGTGCTTTTTGAAGCCAAACTGTAGACAGATCCATGGCTTTCTATTAATGTGGCGCTATACATATCGGTATGTGTACATGTTTTATGTATATGAGTGTATGTGCATATTATGTCTCCTTACCCTCCGTCTTCCCTGTTTGTCCTTATGCCTCCCATCTACCATAAACCGTGTGCTGCACAATGCAGTCAGACTGAAATGCTATTTTTATGCTTCAGCATATCTGCAGAATGTTTGTTCTCATCATCAAGAAACTAGAGTTGGCATGTGAGAGAGTAAGACTACAGAGACAGAAAGAGAAAGTGATTAATGTGCAGGCATGTTGTGAATCACACGCATGACCTATATGTGGGAACTCAATTAGGTGAGTGCACACACCTACGCTGGTTGATAAGAGACCATTTAGCATCAAAGATAATAACAAAAGCAGCTCACATTATTGCCAAAGTAACAAACATTTTGATGTTGGCACTAGCCGCTGGAGAAGGCTTGTTGATTGTCCGTCTTTCATCAACGGGGTGTGTGTGATTGAGTTAATTTAAATTAGATAGTCACTTCACTTTTAAAATGAACACCTTCACCTTGATTTAAAAGAAAATAGGGCTCTTAAAAGGCTAGTAGAGTTTGGGCAAAGTAAAGGCTTGGCTTCATCCCATTCTTCAATTCTCCTCTGGGTCTCAATTTTCCTTTACCTTAAGGACAATTAATCTACTCTGCAGTAAGCTACTGCCAAAACGAATGAGCAAATAGTGAGCTTACTTGCTTTCTTGCTCACTTAATTAGACTGATCCTACCAAATAGCTTCCAGGAGTGCAATGGTCACCTCCTGCACCAGGTCACACTGGGTGTCTTCCATTTCAGCCTTGTAGCCTCTGCGGGCCAACTCAGAGTGTGCGGTCCCTGCGAGCAACGAAAGCTTCTGTCTGCCTGAGCTCTTTAGTCTGGTGTTAAAATCTGCCCCAGCCATCCATTGCCAAGCTTGTCATCACCACAAGCTTACTGTGTAAATGCCCAAGATTTAGCCAGATATTGGCAGTATACTGCTGTGCACTTATTGGTTAGCTTTACGCTAATCTGATATGCAGGATGATGGACGCCAACAGTTTAAGCTTGTCAATATTTGGTCAGTGTTGGACAGTGTGTAACGTTGGACTTACATTGATGTAATCCAGAGAAAACAGAAGATAGTGACAGTAGATGTCTGTATTTGTGTCTGGGTAGCAGCCAGTCTTGGACTCAGTATCTGTTGAATCAACAGATAACAAAGTAAGCACAGACCAGAGAGAATGCTTCACTCTATGAGCAACATAACCTTCACACACACCAATTTTAGGTACCTATTGGTCATTGTGTATCCTCCCTTTTGTTTAGTGAGATCTCAGTGGATTCTCCCTGTATCATGTGGAAAGAGCAATGTAAGACTGTTGCTATGTTTCCATCCACACGTTTTTATCTGAATTAAATGATATAGAATGAAAAATGCCTTATGGAAACAGTAAGATTTATTGGAATTTCATGAATATCTGCTCAAAGGAAATACGTTCGGTCTGATTGGATTTTATCTTGATCGATATACGACTTATGCGACAAACACTGATGGAAACGTTATTTGCAAAATACATAATGAATTGCGATTAAGTTTTAGGTCAATTTAGGGTTGCAACCCGCCACAAAACGAAGAAGAAGAAGTTTTAGTTCATTTCTGCCCAGTATTTCCGCTCAGTTTGCACACATGTTGGATGTCAACAAACACAGCTGTCAGTGGACGGACGAGGAGACAAGAGACTTTGAATTAAATTTATCAAGAACTCGTGGAAAAATTTGGCCAACAAAGGTTACGACAAGCCGTGGGATGTCCTCCGGAGTAAATGGACGGCGCTCAAACAGCGAGACATGTCTCAAAAAA
>NC_045755.1:13921040-13921427 GCF_008692095.1 Etheostoma spectabile | reverse complement strand
TGTCTCGCAGCGGTGCCAGAGGGAAAATAATCTGCATCATCATAGCAATGTGTTGATAGCGTTGTTGTTTTCTTATTATAGCTTGATATGTTTCAATCAGCTGGCACATTAGCACTATTGCAACTTGTGCAATACTGATCATTTGTTGGTAGACGGCACAATCCATTTTGTCTCGAAAAACTTTGTTCGCAAATGTTTGATTGAATGTTTCAGTTTTGCAATTTAGTGCAAAAATGAATGGAAACCTCTAAAATGTCTCAAATCAATTTGATATGCCAAATTGATCACAAAACAGCATGTTAAGTCCTTACGCACAGGTTTGTATTCGCTTGAAAGCCGTTGGATGGTAACACACTTTCACCAGCTTTATTTGCATGAGTTTTTTTT
>NC_045755.1:13914020-13921030 GCF_008692095.1 Etheostoma spectabile | reverse complement strand
CTGAACTTCAGATAATTTGATTGACAAGTCGATGGAAACTTAGCTTGTGAATCCTAAAAACCAAGTTCTACAACGCCTTGTCGTTTTTGTAAAAGGCGTCGTCTTTAGCCCGATTATTTCTTAGCTTTTCCATGTAGACGGTTGTGTACGTGGATTTGCTTTTAATGGGGTTTTATTGCTCACATTTTTCAAAGTGGTTATAATTACATACTTTCTAGTATGCTAAGTGGCTAAGCACTTTTGGTTATCGGCACAGTTGTAAAACTTCTTAAAAAAGATTTTCCAACATGGACATGTACAAGCAATTGCTTATTTGTTAGTATAATGATAACAGATTTGTCAAGCAATTACTAGCATACTAGAATGTAATTCTTTCCAAATTTGCCTCCACAACAAAGCAGAAATGATGGTACACCTTATATAATTGACTTGCACATCTTATTCTCAGTATTGTTTATCAACTGGGTTGTTAGAGAACATTAAATGTTGGAGTTAGAGTTGACTTTGCCGAAGCTATCATTTCATTCCTTGGTTCAGAAGAAAAACAGATTTTCGCTGTTAAGCTTTAAGTAGCACATTCCTCCCATTTTAATGCATTCCTCTCTCAGCGAAGCCTGTAGCCCGTAGCTGCTCCACAAGACGCTGGTGTGTGTAATACGGCTGCTTTGGAGGAGCTCTCCCCCAGCTGCCGTGCTAATTGAGGTGCAGAGACGAACCTCAGCCAGATGGAAGGAAGATGCCGCAAATTGATTCCTCACATTCGTCTTCATTAAGTTCTCGGCTCTGGGGCTCTGTGGAGAGAAAGTGTGAGAGAGAAAGAGAAGGAGGGGAAGAGAGAGAAGAAGCGGGGCGTCCCCCTCAGGCCCCAAGGACTCCGCTCTGATGAGTGAAATTCTGACTCTCAAAAACAGTGTGCGTGTGCTGCCATTTGTCTGAATGTGTTTATGTGTAGCAGTCGGTAAAGAGGAAGGAAAAGCTTGAGCTCTAGTCATTCTCAATCAAAAACACCCCAGCAGGTGCTGTTACTTCACAGAGGTGGACATTCTCCCTGACCCCTTGCCTCCTCTTTTTCTTATTCTTTTGTGACCCACAACTCCTGATGAAACCCCACCTCCTGTCAGCCTCCAGCGGTGCTCAGACAGTTCTCTGCCACTTTCAATTATCTGGTAGCAGCTTCCACTAACTAGGGCCCAGAAGGTGCAATACACCATAGTAGCTCACTAGAAGGAGCAAAAGTTTCATACCAGCATTGTGTATGAGTAGGTAAATGCACACAGTCACACATAAACAGCACTCTCTACCCCGGATGACCACAGCCACTTTCTAACACTCCTTCTGTATTTGTCTCACTCACAGCCCCAATGATGCAGCGTCTGCAATTACCAGACAATATACAAAGAATGATCTGTCACTTCAACAAATTACATTCCCCATACTTAATGGGTCCCATGTTTATGTAACGATCCCCTCAAATTCTCACCGTGGGAGCACTAACACTCTGTCTTCCTGCCACACGTTGGGACTCCACATCTTTAACCGCATGTTAGCTATCCACCTCCCAGCACCCAAAGGAATTGATTGTACGACAACCTCAAACAAATAAATAATGAACATATCAGTTGTTTTTTTTCCCCTTCATCTCTGCATCACAAGTATGTATTGCAATAAAAACTTCAGTTCTATTTTACCCAGCAAATTGGAAAAAGGGGGATTTGTCAACTGTGATAAGCGTTTGAAGCGTGCTGCTCGGAGGTAACATGAAAGTGGATTTTGGATGGGACGGGCTGGCTGGCAGGGGTAGCAAACGCTAGAGTTGGTTTGTTGAAGGTGGGAGGTTGACGGGAGAGGGGGTCGCTGTTTGATGTTTCAGCTATTATTCGTGCCACGTTACCTGGATTATATGCCGACTGACTGGGAGGGTTACTTAGGCCTGTCACCAAGCCGTCTGGAAGGGCTTTTTCATTTCACTGTCTGTCTACTTCGCACCCCACTCTCTCTCTCTCAACACACACCCGTCCTTTTCTTTCCTTGTCATCCCCACCCTTCTCACCCATACTGTGACATCCCATCACAGGCCCAAATCCCTGTTTCTCTTTCTTTTCGCCCATCCATCCATTCATACTCCTGCCTTCCTCTATCCCACTCTCTTTCCTCAGCTCTGCTTTCCTCTGTTCTGCGGAGACATTAAGCGGCTTACCGCATGTCTTGCTTTAGACTTACAGTGTGCTGGACGCCGAGTTTTACTGTCACTCTGTATATATAGGTACTTTGTGAGTCAGAGCCTCTGTAAGACTTCCACTATGCGGGCTTCTGTTATTAAGGTATCTGACTCAAACCTGGTAACATCATGCAGGGAGTTTCACAAATGTCTCTCCCACCTCAGAGCAGATGAGTTCCTTTTTGTTATGTGTGTATACTCTATGTAGCCACCATATTGCTTAGTTCACTGAATGTACGACTTTGCAACTTCCTACAATTCTCACTAGTAAAATGGTTAGTAGTTAGCAGTAACTCTTTGGACACTAACAATATTTATACCAATTGCAAAATGCATTAATGGAAGAAATACAATACAGTAAAGTATAAAAGACGCAAAACGCAAACTTCCGGTTTCTGTTGTCTTTCATACTACTCTCTGGGGGGGGGGGGCAGATTGCCTCAAAGTGTCTCACGGATGTTTCATGCAGTTGGCAGGTGTCAGAAACTGACTGACAACTATCTTTGGAGCAGGTCATACATACAGACCTAAAGTGTCAGGCTCTTTCTGTGGGTGTGTTTAGCATTGAGCGCATATTGTCATGCATTAATCCAATCCAATCCACTTTATTTGTTAAGCAAGCTGTTATTTGTTAAGCAAGCTGTTGACCACCACAATCCGCTTTTGCTCCATTCTGTTTCAGTCCCTTTAGTTGAGCTGAAGTAGAAAACAACTGTGTTTTCATTGTCTCCAGGTTGTTGCTCCTGTGCTTCGGTGGGGAGTATTTTTTATACATTGATCATAGTAAGGACTCATTGATACAGTATATACATCAGTTGGAAGGTTGTGTGTCTTTAGGCTGACAACTTTCTCTTCATTTTACTTTTTTTTTTAATGTATTTTAAGAATTCACTTTGGCTTACTGATGTGATCAGTAGATTACACAATTATGTATTATCACAATACAGTTATTCATTATTTTTGCTTCCTCAAATCTGATTTGAAAATGTAAAAAAACAGAAGACACAGAATTTGCCCATTAGATTTATTTATTTTTGCCCAATCTGTTAATTAACTTAGGTTTTCTGATCCCCTGAAATATCACACAGATGATTAAGCAAACAGCAAACTAATTTAGATTAAAAACTGAAAAATAATTGTATACAGTCAGTGACTCTCCCAGTCTCTTTTTGAGTAGGGTTGATTATGCATCCGTTCCAATGATGATGAGGTGATGAGGTGATGCATCTTTTTATAGAGTCCCTTATCATCAGCGTCCCAGTCTCAATAAGACCGATCCTAGAAGTAATTGAAAGGATCGTAAATGTATGGATTTTCATTAAATGCCTCAACAATGTCATTTACATGTTTGCATATTTAAAAATACTAGTTTACATTATTTGGTCTCCGTATATTGCAGTACCAATCCCCTTCGGTACCTCCCCTCCACTCTTCCCACCTTCCCATTGTCTCCTTTCCTCTTTTTTCATTTTTATTCCTGTTTTCCTTTTGTTCCCTCTTTTTCTGTGTTTAATGTATGATTTAGCTGAGCCATAGAAGTATAGTTCCTGCTTGTGCATTTTTACTTTTATGTGATCTTGGGGCCCGGGGATTTGGCAGCCCTTCCAATGCAAACACCCCATGCCTGTGCCTTTTCGAGCTGACCTCAGAACAGCTTTGCATCCCTTGAGTACCACTGGGCGGCTACATGAACGCCTACCTTCATTCCCACAAGGGCAGCCGGGTCACTTTACCATAAAGCTTACTATGCAATTAATAACCCCCTTCTTTTCTGATTATGTCAAGTTTGGCATTTCCTTCTGTGGCTCCTTGTACCTTGCACTGCTTCTCTCTCTTCCTTCTCTTACTTTCATTTATATCCCAATTCTCCATCTCTCACCTCTTTTCATCCAAAATTTGTATTAATTTCAAGTTACGGCATTTTAACTTCTTCACTTTGTTTGTAACTACTAGTGCTCCCTTCTGGCAGAGCCGTTTGTTGTTGAGGTCAGCATCTCTTTCCATTATTCTCGCTCTACCGTCTTTTAATTTTTTCTCCAACCAAAGAAGGTCTGAATCTGTGAACCGCTGCGTGTTTCGTTTCATCTACTCCTTCATTTTCCCAACTTGTCTGTCCTGACCTCTTGACCACTCTGTGTTTCCTGTTCTCTTTTATATTACTTCCCTATACTATGTTGTATATATTGTCCACCTTTGCCACCTTACACATGAAAGACACAGGTATTTCAAAACCACCTTTTATGCTCCCGTTTCCTTTTCTTGCGCTGTATCTATGCTAAAGGAGGAGTGAAAGGTAAAGGCACTGAATGCAGTCTGCAGTCCTGTATGACTTGCCAAGATCCTTGACTCAGCCTCTTTAGGGGATCCCAGTCCCACATCAGACGCACAGACACTCGCACAAACTGTAGAGAAAAGGCGGACACAGATCGTAGTGGCTACTGAAGATTACGCAATTGGTGCTAAGCATTGCGCTCTGAACTAGGAACATGTGCTAGAGCTTGTGAGAGGAAATTGAACCTTTTATGAAAGAGCGCTGCAGGGAAGAGAGGATTACTTATCAGGGGTCACATAAAGCTTCCCAAAGTCATCATTTCTCTTACCTAGGTTGCGTGGACAGCAAATACAATACAGCCACTTCTAATCCTCTTATTGTAGAAGGTGGGTACATTCTCAAAGGCACATTTTCTATGGGTTGTTTAGTTGTGGATCAAAGAGGAATGATGACAGATGCACACACACCACTTCCCTTTTTCACTCATAGCTCTCAAAAACAAATGTGGACATTGAAAAGTGGCATGATTAGTAGGGTAATCTATTTGCAATTAACTGTGCCGCCTCTGTTGGAGAAACAGCAGACAGCTGTTTCGCTAGTGTTGATCAAGAAAACTACAAACAGACGCTAAGGGTCAGTAGTCTGGGGAGAAGTACTTTATGTATTAATGCACATGTCTTGTTTGTGTAAGGGGGTGTTTTTGTACATACAGTATGACACTCTTCCCTGAGTATTCCTTTTGACCTGTGGAATTTAGCCCTCATGTATTATCGTGTGATGTGTGGAATGCATTTGTGGAGTCTAAATTAATATTGGTGCTCTCATTAATTGAAAAAAAAATGTGTTAATCATTATTCTTCACTGATTTCATTACTCGCTGACGATAGTAATTTATTACAGCATCTGCTTCTGACCTTTTAAACTCAAATTAACTTAGTTTCCTCTCCTGAGAGGGAGTTGTCAGTCAGGGCAACACATGTACATGATTTACATAGAACGTGTGTCCTAACATTCATCATTTCTTTAAAAAAAAAAAAACTCCAACCAATGCAAAAAAATGTTTTTCAATGATTTAGCTATTTCCGGTTGACGTGCAAGAATACTGCAACCAATTATACCAAACAGAAAATGGTAATTGTGTTTAAGACATGTTTTTTTACAGTGTGCCTTACACGCAATTATCTATGAATCCATTCAGGACCTGACACAATCCATTAATATAAGACCTGACTTGACCCATAACCATAGGCTTAGCTATGGCAGTAAAGGTGGAGGTCAGGTGAATAAATTATGAAATGATTGGTTGAGTTTGAACTGTTAAGGTTGGCGCCACAGAATTTCTCCAAAAGGTGTGTGTGTGTGTGTGTGTGTGTATGTGTATATATATATATATATATATATATATATATATATATATATATATATTGTGTATATATATATATATATGTGTATATGTATGCTGATGAATGGCCATCTATTGCATTTCAACATGCAGATGAAGTTCTAGATGTTAATTAAGGTTTCTAAGATCCCCTCGTATTTTACACACTGTTTTTAAATAATATTTGATGATATTCAAAGAGGGCAGTTGCACAACTAACTTACTTTTTACTGAAAACTCAGATATGATTTCTAAAATTGGGAAATTAATTACAGTACACTATAATTACTGGGGAAAGCAGTAATACTATGTTACCAGCTAAGTACAATGTACAGATGCATGAACTCATGTGTATACACATTTGTGTGAAATTATAGTGGCATACACACACACACACACACATGCACACTTGACAAACCCTCAACATTTTACCCTTACAATCAAGTGTTCCCACTCTGTAAACCTGCACCAACCCACACACCTCATTCAGTACGGCACGCAGCAGCGAGCAAGGCAACTTTGCAAATATTCCCACTAAGGAGGAGGTGTACTTCTTTGCAGTGAGTCACTGACATTATTAAACATTTTTTTAAGGACTCAGGTGAAACGACTTCTCTTTATGATTCCCGAAAATGCCGTAAAATGTTTACTGTTCACTGTGCTGCTCGCTAAGCCCTTCAAAGGTCTGAGCATTATGGGAGTGAGAAGGTATAAAAGGAAAAAAGAAGAGATAGGGAGAGGAGTGGATGATAAAATTCCCCAGAGAAAAGACAGAAATGAGAGGATATGGAGGGGAGGAAAGTTGATAAGAGAGGCCAATTGGAGAGAGAGAAGCCAGCAGACAAAAAGTTTGAATTAAATGAGTGAGATAAAGAAACGGCAAAAATAGAGAGAGCTTGGCATCACATAAAGAATCTTAATTCATCATTGGGGTATATACCTTCATGCCCTCATTCATTTTCAGCTTTTTAATTGACTTAACCATATTTTGTCCGCTTTATTTCCTTTATGGGGCTAAAAATGTGTGTGCTCAAGTAATGTAGCACGTTGATATCACTCTTTCTCAGATTTGATTTTCTTTTATGAGACCATGGCTGTGTCTCAAATCGCGCATTTACGTTAGTGCACTTACAGAAGTA
>NC_045755.1:13913913-13914010 GCF_008692095.1 Etheostoma spectabile | reverse complement strand
ACTACGTACTATCTTGCATAGTGCGAAAATTTCGACAGGAGTGTTGTCTTAAATCGCGCACTTCCATTGTGCACTTACCGGAAATGACGACCACATT
>NC_045755.1:13913208-13913903 GCF_008692095.1 Etheostoma spectabile | reverse complement strand
TTCTTCTGTACAATTGGGAATTTCACCAAGAGGGGGGATCATTCCAGTCTGCTATTGTTTTTCGTCAACAATAATTCCTGCTTTGTTTTTGATATTTATTTAACAAAATAAATGTGGTTTTTATTTGCTCCGTGTCACGACAGGATGACGACAGCGACGCCGCCGTCATGCCCCCCCCATTAGCTGAAAACTGTACACTGTATTGTAATATTCCTTCTTGTTACTGCACTCTTTTCAACTAATTAATTATACCTATTCTTTGCAGTCCACTCTTTTATGTATATACTTATGTTTATGCTCTAAAGATAAGTAACGTTAATATATTACTGATCATTTTAATGTTCAACGGTTTCGTGAGGACATCCGTGTGGCCCAGAGATAAGACTGTTGTTGTGAAGCATTTCCCTTACAACTTACCTAATACCCAAAACATCATTACATATTTTATATAAGTTGTATTTTTGTTCTAAATTGTCTTCATACATGATAATACAATAGTGAAAGCAGAAGGAACAGAATTGACATTTAAATAGATCCCATTCCTCTATTCGTATATGCAACATTATATGCTTGCAACAGTCATGCAACGTGTAATACAAAAGATAACAAACTTAAATACTTTTAATATTATTTTACTTTATAAATATGCTTGTAGTTCTGCAGGCTTCCCCCCCCCCCAGGCCGTAGCTAGTCTG
>NC_045755.1:13901941-13913198 GCF_008692095.1 Etheostoma spectabile | reverse complement strand
GGACATGAGGGGGGACTTCAGGCTCTCCAGGTGATCCTTCTACGGTCTGTTGGCCATCGTCGCCCCTAAATGATGGCCCTCTGTTCCTCGTCTGTCCCTGAAGAGATGGATTATACAGGATATACATCAGGGGGAGGCAGTAACCGCGGATACGTTAACGTAACGCTACTGTTAACGTTACCGGCAGACAATCATCTGATCGCTATTTCGCTGTACATCGGAATATGTACAACTTGTTAAGATCACACTTCTAACACTAAAATCTTCTACAGCGGGACGATAGTTTAACACAAACAACAATATACTACAACACATGTAACGTTAGCTTAGAACTTATTTGATAATATGATTAAACTGCCGCTGTTAAGGTTGGCTTGCTAGCACGTCAAATTACGGTACTACTAAAGGTTATAATTCGTGGTACAAAAATCATTACAGACTGTAAAATTAACCAAATATACAAATACAGGTACGTTATGTGTTATAAGTACAACAAAAAGACTCACGTTAAACTTTGTATTGCTCCGTTGGTCTCGCTATCGCGTCTTCGGCCGCCTTCATCAAAAGTTTTTCAACTCTTGTTAGCTCCGCCCCTTCCGCTACTTAGCAAAGATGGCGACCGTTGAGTGTGGAAAGTGTCCATCGATGTACACTCAATTTTTTGTCTGTTTTGAGTGCACCATCCGGGTATTAAAGTGTACTTAATTTGACCGCACTTCGACAATGTGAACGCACTATGTACTCAAATAGTTAGTATTTAGTACAGATGTGCGCGATTTGAGACACAGCCTATGAGCCAATGTAGCATAAAGAAACACGATTTAGGAACGACGTTTGATACAAAACATAAAGAGAGCAGGTTAGGAGAGAATGAAAAATGGATCAAAAGAGAAGAAGCAAAACTAAAAGACAAAAATATAAATGATGAGCCACAATATTCACAATATTTGATTTATTCACCAAGGCAGCTGGAAAATAAGTTTCTTTAAACATCAAATTGTATGTTTAGTTGCATTAGATTTAACTATATCCCCTTTGATCCCATTTAATTTGGAGCTGAGTGAAGAGGATGGACTGCTCTCCCTCTGTCTTCTTTGTCCTATTCTGTATTGAGTATCTGGAGCTCTAACGTTGTGGATTGGGAAGCAGTTACCCAGTTTACCCTGGCATATGTGAAAACCACGCCCGGCCGAGCACATCATTCAACCTGCCCCTGGATTGAGATCCCAGAGGATCCATGGTTGTTACGCCATACATCGCCAAGCTGCTAGGTCTGGCCGAAAGCCACTGTCTGGAGCCTGTTGATTAACTCTGATCGACCTTTCCTCTGTGCCATCATTTGGGGCATCTCCCACATCACTCGTTTTAAGGACCTTTGGTAAAATCTCATGCCACCTGCAACAGTTAATAACTTTATCTTCAAATACTCCATGTTAGGAATCTCTTCCAACTTCAGCATTTGTAGTTCCGCGTATGAGGCCTTTTTTGTTAGTTATACTGAGTATGTATTTATCCACAGGTGGGACGTTAACAATGAACTATTACTTTCTTGAAGGTATTAACACATTAATCTGAGATTATTTGCTATACCAAAAACCCAGCTGGCAGGTGAATTTTAAATTGTCCCACGGTGGTAAGCAGATGGAAGTTTACTTTCTGTCTTAATGTGAATGCAAAAATAATCCTCCTGTGATTGCTACATATCTGCTTGTGTCATATGATTTCAAAGAAAGGAACTCAGAAGCTCAACCACATTTTGGCAATCAAAACAGATGTTCTTTCAAACTTTTCTTGACTCTGTATTTTCTATCCCTTGCCGGATGCGCCCCTCATCCCTTTTTTCCACATAATTAAGACTGAAGGCTGGGTGAAAAGACATGTGGGAAGATGCACACATGCTCATGAATGTTACCGTCTTCACCGTCTCACCTCAAATGAGGTTGCTCACCGTGTTAGCTTTACTTTTGGAAATAAGTGACTAACAATGCAGGCTGACATGGCAGCCAAGTCATTGTCATTTAGTGGCCACAGGCACACATTGTGACATAGGAAGCCCCACTGGAAGCGAACAATCTGCACATCGCCTCCCCCAGTTCTGGATAATTGCCGTGGACATTTCAACTCTCACAAGCTGACAAATAGTGTAAATTAGCAACCTGCACTTTCTCTCAAAATTTACCTAAGGTTGTGCCGAGCAGCAACGCTTTTTTTATATCTTTAAACCTGGAGGCCAGGGACATAGAAAAGAGGAATCCCAGCATGTACAACAAAAAAAACTCCCTCACATTGCAAGTAAATACTGAAGTTCCTGTCCCATCACTATGTCATTTTTTCTTTGTCAGTTTTTAAGCAAACACTACAGAGATTTATATTTTCCCCTCGTTTGCAAAATAGTTTTTTTCTCTTTGCTGTCAGTCCCACGTCGCCTGGAATCCCACAATCCCTTGCAAAGCGATGCGCTCATGTTTCATAGAAAATGAATGGCGGCAAACTTTGCATTACGTTACGCCGCCTTTCGTGGATCTTTACTGTCATGAAGCTTGAAATATGGTGGGATCCTAGACTGTATATAGAGATGAATGGGTCACTGTACAAAAGTCCGTGCAGTGGTGGAACTGCGGTATCATTTTGTCCATACACTCACTCAAATTGTGAGTCAATCACAGCTGTGAACACACACTTTAACGAACATCACAGAAACCTTTGGGGACATTTATTTGACTGATACTTTTTAGTTTGGACTATGCCCCATCCGCTAACATGGAGGGGGCGGGGTTTAGGCTATTACTCTTTTAAAAGCAGCTTAAATGTGGTACGGCCTGGTATCACTGATTATCAATTATTATCAAACCACCTGCCACTGCAAACATTAACATTAACTTTGTGAAAAGAGTGATGTCTCAGTTGATGGCTCCATAAATTAAATTGTTGCTGTCAGATGCACAAGGTCTTCCGCTACAGTCGCAGCATAATATCGCCTTAATTACATTTCCTTAGAAACCAATAACATAACATGATTACATGTCATGGCATACGGTTTTATGTTGGATGTCACATGTCACACTTTCCCTACTTGGTAGAGGCATTAAACAGAGCAAATCCACCACATTCCATGTCTTAAAAGTTAGGCAGTGAAAGCACAAATACCTTTTATTCTTTAAACCAAAATTGCAGCATACCTTCCAAATGCCAAATTAATCTGGAAATGTCTCCACACGTACATTGCATTGTGACAAAAATACAGCCACATGTCTCTCTTTCTGCCATTTCCTTCTGCCTTTCTCTTGCTCCCACACACTGGGGGCTTTGATGATTTGGTGATAGAGTTTTAGTTTTCATCCCACTTCTATTAAGCTGCTCTTTATACCATGGACTTCTTTCTTAACAATTTCTCACCACCCTTTATACTCTTGTGTCCTCTGTTCCACTCAGATGTTCAGTCCAATTTCCTCATCTTTCTATCTCGCTTTTACTGTCTCACAAAAAGAAAAGGAGGGCTTTCAAATTATTTTCGCCACTCTGTCCAGTCCTCATTCACTTTTCACCTCATCTCAGACTGTGGGTGGCATCAAAGACAATGACATTTTAAGGAAATACCACAATGTCTTTGTCTCTGATCTGTCTGAGCTCTTTGACCTCTTCCAGCCTCTTTGAACTTCTTCAAGCACTTAGCAGCAGGGAATACTTCTCATGTAGTCCTCACTAAAATTTTAAGGTTGCTTATGTGAAAACATAAATTTTCATGTGTTTGTGTTGTACAGAACATATATGTGTGCTCAAGTGGAATTTCCAGGGTCAAAGCATGTATGAAATTGCTCTAGTAGTCATAATAATGATGAAAATAATGATCTTTTTAGAGATTCTAGCCAGTGATCAAACCCTGCTGATGAACGGCCAGCGTAAACATTAGGTGAGAAGCTCAGGCCAAAGTGCAAGTGGAAGCTTTGCACCCTAATGGCTGTCATTTGTCCCTGCCACATTGGGTGGCAATTGAATAACTTCATTGGGCGGATGAGAAAGGGCCATTTGTGGTCCATTTGCAGCAATATCCTTTATACCTCTGCCAGTCATAAATCACCAGGGGAAATGGTTGAAAATGAGAGTGGCTAAATAATCTACAAATAATAGCAAAGAAATTTGAAATGGGCCAGTGACCACTTTCGATTAAGCTTGAATCCCTTTCAAAACATCTATAAAACTATGTGCTTGTGTGTTTTCGAATGGGCCTACAGTGTGTGTATCTCTCTATGTTAGTAGGTTTTTAGCCTTGGCGTAGCTCTAGGGATGGTAATGCCACATGGTTGGTCAGTGAGTTGGTAGTCTATATCCTTGAAGTTTGACCTCCGGGATTGCTCCGGCGCCTTAGGAAATTTCGCCGGATGCATGTATTTTTGCCGATGTCTGTTTCCTTTGTGTTGGAATTTTAAACTCTGTTGTAGGACTATGGTTAACTGCTTCTCAGATCTCAGCAGGGTAAATCCAAACAGCTAGCTGGACTATCTGTCCAATCAGAGTTTTCTCTAGCATGACTTTGCAGAGTTTAGTGCCGTCCATGATGATTGTGATTGGTTTAAAGAAATCCCAATAAACCCGGAGCACGTTTTCCTCCTATCCTGGAATGCTATTTGTCGTAGCCAGACCCTCCTGCTCTGCAGCGTGTGGATGGTCTGGTAAAGCGAGACTAGAGTTGGTCACTTCGTAGAGCATTGGAACGCCCACTGTTAGGATTGGCTTGTGATTTACAAGAACGCCCATTTCTTTGTTGTTTCTTCTTTGCATCCTTTTTGGCCATCTAGTGGCAATTTTTCGACTTTTCTGCAGATGAATTTCTGTTCAAAAGATAAATAAATGATACTTTGATAAATTATATTTTTTTTAAACTTGACAATTATTGTAATCTTAGAAATGATTCACTTCAAACCCCTTTGGGTCACATTACAATATAATAAAATATTGGTTGCTTTCTCATAAAACTTAAATGGAAAAACCCCAAAATTGTATTTACACTGCACAGCTATGCTTAATTTTACACTAGACAGAAGTTAATTTAATATATTTGGTTTAATTAGAAAACTTGACTGGTAAGCAATTGGTAGTTTTCCCCACTGGTTTCGTCAAATTCACAAATGATGGTAAAATTATTAAGGAAGTTATGAGAAAGTGAGTTAAATTGTACTTACACCCAAATGCAAAGCCAGCGATTTGACTGACATGAAGAGGACAACACAGCAGTCTGTAAAGTTACTGGGCAAAAAAGTAAAAAATAAATAATAGGGCTGGGATGATTTGCTTTTATACCGATTTGAGTATTAAGTATTGCAATTCAATAGTATTGAGTATTGCAATTTTCTTTTCTTTCTTTAACATAAACAAAAGTTGAATAATGCACTTTCTATATATCCTGAGACATGTCCAAAAACGTTTTTTTTTTTTTTTAGAAGAATGCACATCACATGTACACAGTGTTGGGAGTAACGCATTACAAAAGTAACACAATTACAGTAATGTATTCCTTTTTGCTGTAACGCAGTAATATAACACATTACTAATTACATTTCGGTAATATTATACTCGTTACAATCTCAGTAACGCGAGTTACAACACATTTTAACGCTACATTTAGTGGTGTTTTGTTTTTTTAGGAATTCACCAACACCGCGAAACTTTCTTCACAGGAAAAAAAAAGCCGTGAGTATTATTTCCTGTTGCTGTATTCGATGGTTGAGATGACTGCAGAGACAGATACATTTGCGAGATGGATATTGTTTTCAAGAGTTATGATGCTGCGTTGAAGCGAGGTGCTGTCCCGTCTCTGTTCCTGTGGTTAGAGCCAGAGACGGAACGGACAACATCTGTGTCCCAACAGGTGACGGTCAGACAACTTTAGTTTTAAACTAAACAACACAAATTTCTTATTCAAGTGCTTTACAAACATTTTACAACAATGCAGTACTTCAATACAACTGTAAGGTAGTTTTAATTGAGCATTTTCATTTCCTTGCCTATTATATGTTTTATTTATTTATTATTATTATTTATTATTATTATTTATTTGTTTAGCTTTACTTTGCATATTCATATACATTTTATGAAACATTATGAACAATCTATGATGTATTAAAGTAGATAAAGAGGAAACTTTATTGATTCGGTAGTGAAATTCACACGCTAGCTGCCAAGTCAAACTTCCAGTGTTATTTTGATGAAAGTAACTCAAAAGTAGTGTAACGGATTACAATTTAGAGACAGTAATATTGTATTATAAGTAATTACTCAAAAATGACAGTAACTAGTAATCTATAATATATTACATTTTGGAAGTAACTTGCCTACCACTGCATGTACATGTGAAAGCAGTACATAACAAGTATTTTCTCCATTTTCTGCTCTGTCTGTTTAGCTGGAAACAGATATGACGTAGTTGCTGTCGACGGTATTGTTTAAGCAGAAAATATTTAGGTGAATCATTGGTAATAAAATAAAACTTATTGATTCTAGGGGACAGAATCAGTTTGATAAATAGTCGCTAAAAAAATAACAATACATATGATTTTCTATTTTTCTTCCCACCCCTAAAACAAATCAATTTCAATAGCAACTAGACGTTCCTGTTCTACGTAAACCAATGATATATGTGCACATTCTTATGAAGTCTTACATTTAATGTCAATGGCATGCCAAGTGGAGCTGTCTCCTGTAAACACTGTCCATCAATATTCCTGGCAGCTTCTGTTATGGCTGCTGTTGAATAACAGTCAGCTGACCACACCTATCTGCTTGACCTTCACCAGTTTTGACACACACACACACACACACACACACACACACACACACACACACACACACACACAAATGCTAAATACATTGCCCACACTGACGTGTCGCGCACAAATGTGCACTGTATGTGAATGTGTGCAGAACCACTGTTGAGAATGATGGGTTGTCTGGTTCGGGGGGGTAATGAATTTATGCACTCCGTCAGCATCACTGAAGGACAGCTGCAAACGCTCTGCCATAAAAGAGGGGACGCACACAACACACACACTCCAAAACCACTGCTATCGCCACTTATCCTTGCTCTGAGGGTGCCATGTAATGTCTACCAGAGCCTGTTCTGTTGTCAGAATACTAAGCTGTGAAAGAGAAATATGAGCCTAGAAAATTATTTGTGAGATAAATAAATGTAGGACAAGGAAGAGATGGTAAAGGCATCATGAGTCAGTTTCAATGTTTGTCCACTTTTTATTGACAGTTCTTCTGACTCTTTGACTATTACCACATATCTTCAAAAATATATAAATAAATAAATAAATAACTCACTCCAGTATCTTTTACTTGTTTTACTAGCAAATATGCAGTCGGTTCTTGAAGCAGCACACCAGTCAAATAACTTTGAGAGTACACAAGTGTATTTATTGATTCAAAGCACAGAAATCTTTAGTGGGGTGATAGTACTTTAACGCAGACTGATATATACTTCCAGCAGTCGAGGCTGTGAAGCAATATTTCACTTTTACAGCCGGGTGAAGGAATGCACGGGGAGACTGCCCTTCAACCATCATCATGCAAGCTCTTAAATGATGGCAATGATTTCACAAGCCTTCTGATTATGTATTTTTCTTGTAGCAGTCTGATGCCCAATTTTGATTTCCACACTCACAGACTTTAGTGTGACTTTAAGTCTGTAAGGGCTTAGGGGTGTGCCGCTGTCAAATTGTCAAGTGCATGAGGGCTCTTTCACGGACATTTTGAGCCCTTTCTGAACAATTTCCGTAAGTCTGCATCACTGCAGACTTTGCCTGAGGGAGGTACCCACAATTCATAGCATTGTGACGTTAATACACGGAGTTACAGGGGGAAGCCCAAAAGTGTTAAGAAAAACAGGGTAGACAAGAAGGAGTGGCACGTGTGTGTTCAGTATGACATTTACAGCGATACATCACAGGCTTTAAGATGGTTCATAAAACATGAAATCAGTGGAATGCAAGCACAGCTGGTTTATTCATCAATCACCTATTTTAATTTTGCTTATACTGCGGTTTTGACAAAAATACATACTGTAAATTGATACTTCACTCCTCCACTCTGTAAAAAGCCTGGAACACGTTCAAATCTTCCTTGGCCATAAAGAAGAAATGAAAAAAAAGTAAACAATAGATGGTCCCAAACTCACAATTGCATGTGATGTGTCGCTAAAAGTGCTTTCCAATTCTGATTTATACCATTTTGAATTTCAGTGTAAAATTATCATTAAAAAGCTTCAAAAATAGCCTTGTCAGGAGAAGCACACTTTGTGGGGTAGGTGATGTAACACAAAAACACCAGGGAGGTATAGTGACATAAAAAAACTACCCTCATGTCAAAGGTGTTGCATGCATCAGAGCCTCTTTTGTATTGTTTAATTTTAGATACAAAGTACAAACTCAATAAACCTTCACTAAGCAACAATTGTTGCTTTAATTAGGTAAATAATTAATGTTCCCACAAAAGCACTTTTGTTTTCTTCAGGTACCTTTGCTAAGTGGGTGCCTGTTATGTCAATTTTAGATGATTCATCTTTTATTATACCGCCATGTTTTTTTTAAAGATTATATTTTGGGCTTTTCTGCCTTTATTTGATAGGACAGCTTTTGAGAAAGGGACGACAGAAGGGGAAGACAGGCAGGGAATCTTCACAGGTCGGGTTCAAACCCTGGACCTCTACGTCAAGGAATAAACCTCACAGTATATGTGTGCCTGCTCTACACACTGAGCCAACCCCGGCCACACCGCCATGTTTTTAAAGAAAGCAAGTTCAATTACAAACAATAAAAAAAGTGAGATGTCAACTAGCTGAAGTTCAAATGTATGTATCAGTTACAGTCACGATCATGGCAATCGAATAGTGCAGTGGTTTGAATTAACTTATTTCTTTTTTATTTCACACCAAAGTTAATTGGTCTTTTTCCAAAGGGTGTTGGGTTTTATGTGTAGTGTTACATTACATTTCATCTTTTTTTCAGTGAAGACAATAGTTATCTCTGTATGACATGCTTTAGTCTTGTTCACAAAAGAGTATATCCTCGGGTCACATCGCAATCATCTAATAAACTGTGTGTTGTTGACTCATTGTGACTTACAATTGAAAGAAATTATTTCAGTAAATGTCAGAATTCGGGCTATTATTCTGAGGTTGTACTGTACTTTCTGAGGTAATTTTCCACCGCAGTGTTGGGACATGACACATCAACATAAATGCAGCATTGTGACTCGGCACCTCTGCAGGAGCCAACGTAGCGTGCTAAACCTAAGGCGGCTACCCTGAGTGGGGAATTACATGCTTGGTCACACTGCACATACCGCACACACACAAGCACACCAAGCAGTCCGCTAGTGTATTTGAATATAATTACAGAACGCGGGACACCTACATCCCGTCCTGCTGCACCATGCAGCTTAGAACAAAAGGTAATTCAATCACAGGCCCGTGGATTTGGAACGCCTTACACAGAAAAAAAGCAGGTCTACACAACTGTAATCCAATTGCATTAGTTACAAATGACTATTTACGCAGGACATCTGCATACACACATAGACACTGTATTTGTGAAAATAAAACGCACAATCTCCTGCACACTAAGCCACATTTCCTGGCCCAAACCATCTATTTTCTTAGCCTATGGTGGAAAAGAAGGGAAGATAATCTTACAGAAAAGCAAAAAGAAGGTGGGACAAAGAGAAAGAAGGGGGTGGCAGCAGACGGTGGAAAAAAAAAGATGTTCTGTTGGTAGTGTTAGGATGCACTGCTTATGGCTGGTAACGTTCTAAAATATGTAAAGACTGAATTAGACTGATTCATATGTATTTATGCATACAAATTTGTTCAGCACACCTGTAACAGTGTTTTCATGTAGGCATTCATTCAGCTGTGCAATCTAACTTAATTTATGGAGTTTTTTGGACAGGAGCCATCATTAGCTGATATTCACCACTCTCTGTGTTTTTTAAGAACTACAGCCAACCGGTTTCTTTTTAATTATATATTTATTTCTTGTGATTCTCTCTCTTTTCTCATTCAATTATTTTGGTCAGAGTCAATATTTATCTACTCAGCTCATAAAACCTCCAATGCCAAATCTGTCTGCATTAGGGAGTCTGTTGGAGACAAATGAGGATTACTGTCCTTTCTGTGTTCCTTCCTAACATGCTTTTATTTTGGGGAAACTTTCATCAACCAAACTGGGTGTTTCTCTACCACCACTTATTTGTTCATATCTTTGGTAGTTGACGATCATCTGTCCATTACTCCCTTAAGTGCAATGACCAATGGATGCATAGTCTCTGTGAATATTCACGATTATACAAAATAACCAGACTGATCTCATGAAATAGCGTATGTATGACACGCCAATTCATATGCCAATTTTGGCGTGTTATCAAGATTCATACTCTCTTTTTAGCGTGTAAATCAACACCGTTTGGCCTCCGTTGACATTACATTACTCCATTACATTACCTTGCAATAGCGTGTGAATTCACACCGTAGCGAGTAGTATGAAAAGGCGAAAATACGTGTAGGGAGGTTGGTTGGGGTGGTGGATGGGTAAAATGCAGGATTTTCACCAAAGGGACAGGGGATTGTGGGATGTCCTGCAGTTGTGTCAACCGTTGGTTTCTTTTTTTACTAAGGCCAACCTTGTTCTTCTTTTCTTAAAAGATATTGGAAAAGGAAAAAAAAAATAACTCTCAGGAGTACTTGAAGATTAAGATTTATTTTTCTTACTGTGTGCCATGTGTGGTCACAAATATTACACAAATACACAAGATTTAACCAATTCACATATCGGAAACCCAACAGCACATAGTGACAAAACGCAAAAACAAGAGACACTTCAAAATTCAAACTGTCCCAGTGGGGATGCTCAGGGGCTGATGGTCAACATGGATGGGGGCTGTAATTACACTGGAGCTGTGTGTGAGAAGTGTGTCTCAGATGGGATCAAGTCTCTGGCCTTATCTAGCCCGGCTGCTCTTTCAACCAAAGAACACCATTGTTCCAGGGAGAAAGTGTGTGTGCACATACGAGCACACAAGTATGATCGATTTGATACCGAGGTAACACAAAAGAGTACAAAGACAGAGAAAAGGCTTGAGATGAGATAAAAGAAAATGTAGGAGAGCAAGTGCGTGCAAAGGATTGTGGGTCGTCATGAAAGGATAGACTTCTCATTTACAAATGGGATGCACAAGTCATTTTGCCTTTTTTTTTTTTTTTTTT
>NC_045755.1:13899336-13901931 GCF_008692095.1 Etheostoma spectabile | reverse complement strand
CTCACTGAGAGCTGTACACACACAAGCCACACACACAATGTCTCACATTTGTGTATAAAGATTTAATTTCAAAGAGTTTGTTTGCTCAAGCAAATCCAGCTAAGAGCACGCCTGCTTTGTCTCCAGTGTGAGTATAGAGCGATCTACAACTTGCCGGTTTCTACCTGCTGTCATGAACATGAACATTCAGGTTTAGAAAGGCCTACCTGCCCTGAAAAAGTTATGAAGTGGACAACTAATTACCACTGCTATCCGTGTGTGAGGTAAGAGTGAGAGGTTTGTAACGGCCCCTGTGGACTGTCTACTGGTAAGGCGTGACACGCACACAATATTCCTCCCAGTTTCTCCACTTGACAGCACAGGCACAGAAGAGAGAAGAATTTTGACTGAAGTTTGCAAATCTTGCATATTTGAATATCCTGCACTCAGTGTCTCATCAATAATAAAGGCCAACACTGTGAGAAGTTCATGCAAAGAGCTGGGACAGCCCACTGAATCATTAAATGGGCAGTCTAAAGCAGTGACACGGCTAAGTGAAGGACACTGAGTATATGGGGTAGCTGGGCCGTAGTGGATGTACGGTAGCTGGAACTGTAACATGAACCAGAGTTCTGCTGTGCTTTAACGCTAAACTTTTGAAATGGAATTGTTGTATGATAGTGGGAACGCACTGTAGACTCTTCATTGTTTGATGAAGTTAATAAATTAAACATTTCTTTAGGGTTATTCAAGAGGGAATAGAGGCGCGGGACATTCTTGCCCAAGCCATGCCGTCAAACCTTGCTCTGTTATCTACTGCACATATTTTACACTTGCTACCGCCTTGATAGTATGACACTACATTTTGTCATTTGTGAAAATTTTCTGCTCTGTGGTTTCTCAAGTTTTAGAGTTTATCTTATCCACAGGTTTCCAATAGAGATAGCTTCACCAAACTTATTCCGCCGCATGCTTCTCCCTGGATCAAGCTTTTGATGAGTTGGCCCTGGTGAGGTGCTGTGCAATCAAATGCATCACTGCGTAAGCCAGCGTCGAGTGTCCTAGGAGAGAGGGAGGGAAGCAGGGAGAGGCAGGGAAAAAGAAAGGGTGTGTGGATCAATCAAAAAACATAGTGCTGGGAGAGGCCAGAGTGACCAGCCATGAAATGGCTGCTGTCCCCGGAGCAGGGGCCACCATTACCCACAGTTCCCTTGCCTTGGCTCGGTTGGGATGACCCCAGATACGGACATATACATACAAAACAAAATAGCAATCAGTGTGTCATGATGAGGGATATGCATGAGTGTGTGCAGTGTGGGGTTCATTTCATTATCCTAGAAAGTCCTAACTTGAATGTCCTAGTGATACTTGTGCTGCCTTAGGACTCAGAGCCCCGCTGGTTTTAATTCCAGCAGGATGAAATCTAATGTAATCAGGATTTGTTTTACACCTGGGGTTCCAGGTGAATCCAATTAAGTGAGATAAACTGTGTCATTTCACAGTTGTCACATGGATGATGCTGCATAGTTGTCTGCTCAGTTGAGGCTGCAAATGTTATCAACTTTAGAAGGAGGAAAAAAACTACATGTTCAATTGGTGAGTGCTCTACCTGCCATTTGACATTTACACCTGAGCTACACTAATGCCTGTGTCTTCATGCTTAACTCTGTGTAGAGTTTTGGTGTTCTTTCAGACGTTTGTGTTGAGATCTTACTATGTCTTGATCTGGCATTAAGTAAGCATCGTGGTGTAGCTTTGTGTCTGTAATGGGGAGCTGGGCTGATAGTCTGGTCCACCGAAGGAAAATACGGGAGGGTCATGTCTTTGTTGAGGGGAGGGTCTGTTTTTAGTCTAGTGGTGGGGGTCACTAGTGTAAATGGCAGTGTGTCAAGGAAATAAGGGTCTAAACTGTTTGATAGGGGCATGAATTCACTCTTTTCCCAGTTAATTGTATAGCCAGAGAGTTTGTCAAATGAATTAATGAAGTCGAGCAGAGGGGGGACAGACGCCTCTGGATTTGAGAGATATAGTAATGTATCATCTGCGTAAAGACCCATCCGGCTTTCCACCTCGCCTATCTTAATGCCCCTGATGCCAGGATGGCTCCCAATCCCTATCGCAAGGGGCTCCAGGGCCACATCGAAGAGCAGGGGCAACTGCCTGACTCTGCGGTGCAGCCTAAGTGGCCCAGATTTATCACTATTGATGAGGATGGAGGATTTTGGGCAGAGGTATAACATCTTAACCCAAAATGGAGGTGTCCCCGAATCCAAATCTCCTAAGAGCTTCGAACATGAAAGGCCACTCTATTTGATCAAATGTCTTGGCCGCGTCAAGGGCTAAGACAGCTGCTCTGGAGTCGCCTGATTGGCTGCCATATTATTTAGAAGCCACCGTACATTGCAAGATGAGAACCTATCTGGGATAAACCCTGTTTGATCAGGGTGTATAATTGAGGAGATTTGCCTTCCTAACATGTTAGCTAGCACCTTCGTGACAGATTTCTGGTCAAAGTTGAGGAGCGCAATGGGCCTGTAGTTTCCAGGCTAAGTGTCTTCCTTATCATTTTTTTTAACAAAAGGCATATATTCGCTTCATACAGCGACCCCGAACATG
>NC_045755.1:13897923-13899326 GCF_008692095.1 Etheostoma spectabile | reverse complement strand
GGTGGAGTCTTTGATCATCCTGGCTTTGGGCTTTTTCACTTTGTAAACCTATAACGTGAACAAAAAATATATGACACCATAAAGGACAAGGAAAAAGACAAAAAGTATAATATGAGCACTTTAACAGATTATACACCTAAAAGTCAGTTTGCTAGTCACAGGGAGTACTACTAAGTTTATACAGTTCATTTATGATTTGATACTATAAACATAATTGAATTGAATTTATCAGGGGTGATCTTGGTTTTCAGTCTACAAAATGGAAAATGAGCTTCAGGCAGCATAGAAAGTGCAATACTACACATACCATCAACATTTCTTTAGAATGCCCTTGGTAGGAGATTGTGTCCCATAGGTTGATAATCTGCCCCTGATACGTACAGTATGTCATGAATAAGTCATCTCTCACCAGGACACAACCCTCAACTGCAAATGGTTGAGATTTCACTTGCATGCTGTAGCACAGCAACAGCTACCTAGTGGCAATTCTGCTGCATATTCTAGCAGTGAGGTTTAATGGAATGAAGGAGAGGCAGTGCAGCCGAAGCAGTGGTAGTAGGAGTATTTTAATGTTATCCCCACCACCCACAATCAAACCCTCTATCAATAATCTTCCCCCGGCGGAGGTGTATTAGAAGGTATTCACCCTGATGGGAACATTTGTGTTTCCTTCTGTTCGCTCCTCTTTTCAATGCAGTCTTTTTGCCTTGCTCTCTCATGCTTTTCCCTCACTGTCTAAGGTCATTGTAATGAACAATTCATTTTTCAATGCTTTTCTATGATTTATTGTTTGAGGCTCTCAGGGGCAAAGTGGGGCCACATAAAGTGGAATTCTGCCCTTTCATTCTCCTGTGTTTTGTTAATGTATTTATTCTGGGCACTGTCAGTGTCTCTAGAACCATCAGCTCATAGTTATTCACATCATCGTGTGTTGGAAATTACAAGCCCGCCGAATGCCAGAGCTTTTCACTACCACACTTTTCATTAAAATAAGCCCACAGAAAAGAATGAGGACCACAAAAGAAAAGGGGAGATGGGGGGGAGCACAGACAGTGAAATATTATTTCCATCAGCAGGACTTCTCATAAATATTGTAATTGTGTGGTTATAGAAAAGGAGCAGTTGTGAGCTACTGTGAGGTGATTGACTTTGAGTGAATTCTGTCTCACCTTTTGAATGAATTGAACATGAACACTGGCAACAAAAAGAAACAAAATACTCGCTTTTGTGAAAACGACAAGGAAGTCATCTGATTCCTGCAGGCTGCAAAAAAAAACGTCTTCTTTTTCTTTCTTTTCTAGTGTTAAACTCCCAGCTGCATTACTAGCTAATCTCTGCTGACTCACATTACATTTTTTCTTCAGACTAAGCAACATGAACTGTGAGAACCCCATGAGATAGCT
>NC_045755.1:13878357-13897913 GCF_008692095.1 Etheostoma spectabile | reverse complement strand
TGGAAAGTAGTAATGCAGCATACCAAAGACAAATTAATCACATTAAGCCAGCTGGGTTGCCAGGAAAAGCCAGAGAGTCCAGTTGTTCTTCCCTGGCCATCGCCACTCCTAATGTGGCTTAAATTTATACAGTGAGCCCCTCTGGTGTCAGGGAGCCTCAGACTTGAGCAATTGCCTGAATGTTGCACCAATCACCCTGTTTTTTCCTCTCTTTCTTGCAGGGCTCTGATTACACACTACTCTGGCATGTTATTGTCCCATTCAAGACCTTCGCCCGGGTGAGTTACAGACATAGAACAAGAGACAGAAAAAGAAATGTTGACATGTAACTTTTTTCGAAACATGCTCTATGTCACACTGTCAAAGAGTCGGTCTTTACATTTCTTTACCAGTGCCCCGAGCGTGTAGGAGGTTAATGGTTGTCTGGAGGGCAGGAAAAACACATTTAAGAAATGTACAACACTGCAGCTGACTGTGGAGGTTGTTCCGCAGCAATGTGGTATATGTGATTCCTATTACAGAAAAACATGTTTCTGCACGTTTTACTCAGAATGTCCTCATGTCTCTACCGCGGTATCAATGGCAGTGTGTCCTAAAGCAGCGCTGATCAATGAAAGCCATTAATAAACCAATTAAGAACAAAATGGTCATATATCTTGTTTAGGGTAAACATGTAAACCATCGTAACTGCTGCATAAAGCACTTATGTAGGAATAAATAACTTACATCATGTTCAAAGTGCACAAAGAAAGAAGAGAGGGGAAAAAACTGAAATTCTACTAAACTCAACTCTGAAGACAATGTCATCTCTTGTTGGATGGGAGCTTGGCAAGCTTTCTTAAAATTCTAATAATAAGATGGCAGCGGTAACACATGGTAATAATGGAGGTAATAATAGTAATTATTGATTTTACACGAAGGGAATTTAGTCTAAATCTTGCGTGAAGTGTTTAATGGTCGAAGAAATACACGGACGCATCGACTGGGACCCGCCGGCACCTTTGACGTGCGCTGAGTGCGAGGGCCCGCCAGCTTTCATTTACCATTGTTCCAGAAGGACATTCAGCCATAAAGGGCAAAGGGACAGTGGTTGTACACATTCCTGGAGAGTGTAGAATTTTTTTGATTACATTAGCCCTTATTATTGATGTAAGACAGTAATTCGACATTTGATAAATACATAATATTTTTAATTTTAAGTGTATTAGACATTTAAAGGCTTGGCCACACAAAATGTTTCAAGTTTGGCATGGGGTTAGAGACAGCAGCAGTAAGTGTAAAATGAATTAAAGGATTCAAAGGATTATGCCTTGATAAGACGAACCTTATTTCTCTAAATAATTGGATTGCAGGGGTTCAAGAGAGGGCAGACAAAATAAAGGTGTGGCACATGAATGCTCATGATTGTGGTGGGTCTTCAAAGTCTTACCTAACGCGGGCTGCAAATTGCTTAAGAAACTTCTCATACAAAATTAATTACAACATTTATTTTTGACTAATGCTGAATCAAAATCCTTATGCTCTTTGATATATTTTCATCCATATTTAAACATCTCCCTTCTTAAATTATTCTCTGATATGACAGAAGCTGACTATGAACTCAAAGCGTAAAAAATCTTAAGATTTCAACCGAGTTACTTCATCTATTAAATCGTAGAATAACCCAACAGACAACAAATCTTCTTCTTTTTTTTAAAGAACACAACACAAGTCATCAATATGTAGTAGTTAAGCCAATTGAGCATCAAACTAATTTAATTCTGAGCCCCTGAATATTACATGCATACTGTATGTAAGGACCATTTGCACGTTCTTGGAACCACATGAAACCCTGTTTAGTTGCGGCATACGTTTATTAATTCAAATATCTGGATCTGTGTCTCAAAGGTTTTAAGTCAATGTGGTTTACAACGATCTTTAGCTTTGTCCTCTGATGTTCTTTGAAATCAGAAACATGCAGGCAAAGACACAAGTAGGTACAAAGAAACGCATGAAGACATAGCTGACACTCAAAAGTACATAGTATATGCCAGATAAACTATATGTACTTCTACATGTAGAAATTAGTACATCTATGTGAACAGAAAGTGTTTTGATGTTGACATTCTCTTCCTTGGATCTGTGGGTATGTTATTCTTAATTATTTTTAATATTCATTGCTCTAGGCTTGGAGAAAACGTCATGTCTGTGCTTAGTGTCTGCACCCTGCACACTGCATGACAATTAGTGCCTTACATAACCACTTGCCAGCCACACACCCACATATGTGCACCACACACAGGCAAAAGGACACACATTCACATGCAGAAATGCAAATGGCCACACACAAACAAAGATAAAAACATAAAACATACAAACTACCAACCAACTTTACGCCTTCTTCTGTCCTGTGGGGACATTTCAGTGAAATTACTTCATACTCTTGCTCCTTGAAACCCTGTGTTCCTTTCCTTTAATCGCTTTTTTGTGTGAATATGTGTGATCTATCTTGGTAAATGACCACCAGTGGCACAACATTACTGTATTTATGAATGTATCCTTCTTTTAAACACCTTCTCTCTGCTTGCCCAAGCCCTGCCTTTCTGTCCTTGGTGGTTGCTTCCGTAATGGGCTAGGTGATGAGGTGTTCGAGTTTGTGAACACAAAAAGCGTAGGCCATCAAAAACACCAATAAAAACTGAAAGCTGTAAATGCACTTGACCCGTCTTACCCTTGCCCTAGGCCAGCCATCAGTATATTAGTGCCTGTGCGTAGATATGTGCCTATGTATATGTGTATGGGTGCATGTAGAAATGTGTTTTCCCAGCCCCTCAGTGCTTGCTGGCATCTTGTCTGTGATTGCTGAACAGACTCCGTAACCCTTTTTTGAGAGCATCCCAATCAGTTTACTTAGATGAGGAAAAAGAATATGAGCTTGATGATGTGAGATAAAGGGGAGAGAGGTACTGATGGGTAGAAAAGCAGGTAGAGGTAATGAAAAGATGTGAAATGGAGGTGAGGATGAGAGGAATTGGTGAGACAGACCTGTGGAGTAAGAGGCTGTGAGTGCAAAAAAAAAAAAAAAAAAAGAAATGGCATGAAGTTCTGCTCTGTTCCCTTGGTGATGTGAGTCATCTTTATTGGCTGGATATGCTGCTATGTTAGTAATGATTAGTCTCGCTATGAGACTAGGAAGTGTGTGTTTTTGATATAGCAAGAAACCAATATTAGATATTTAAAAACCTCCCAAACTACCTCAGGAACTGCTCCCTACATCCTAATTTTTCCCCTTCCGTCGGACAGCTTGTGCGTGCTCGTGTGCATGCATGTTCACAGTGTGCTTCCATGGTGATAAAACCCTAGCAAGCGACCGCCTTACCTTTTAACCATGTGATCTGCACTCAAAACCTCCTATTCGCTATTTTGGTTCACTAATAAGTTCCTTGAAAAATGGATCCAGGGCTAAAGAATTGAATGTGATGAGCACCACAGCTGAAGCAATCCACAGGCCTCGAATGAACGTATTTATGGAAAAGTGACAGATCAAATCCAATTGCCTCTTCACTGGCTTTAGACAGTCCCTTACTCACGTCAAAGAGGTAGGAGTTTAATGAGGTTTTGACTGCTGGATGAGAGGCACTGCGGTATGCGACTCAAGAGTGCAAATCCAATGATTCTGTGTGTATATTGTACAGCATGAGCACGCTGGCGCAGAAATGAAAGGAATTTGGCTTGTTTTTTGTTTATTGTAAGGTTCATAGAATCTCTCCTGTCTTTAAAAAGGAGATGCATTTATTTTACCAGGCCTGTTTACATTTTACCTTTGGTTTTCACCACAGCCCTTGAAGAGAGAGTTTCGTCATCTCCGTTCATTTCATCGAGCAAGTTTTTTTTTCCAGTAATGGCAGCTCATGGAGACCCCAAATAGTTCCAAACAACGTGCTACTACCCGTGTCACCATAGAGAAGCATTGTTTCATCAGCTCCTTACTGAGGTAATAACTTTAACGTCTGAATTTCTTTAAAAAACCTTCAATGTAGTCACATTTTAGCCGATGTCATAGAGCAGTTTAGCATGATTCAACCTTTCCAAGTTTATAAAATTAACTAATGTAATGCAAGGTTTGAGGAAAACTAGCTAACAGTTAGCGTTAGTGTAATTATTCTGGTTTTAAAAACGACTACTGTCAAAGTCCATTATTTTTAAACAAGAATTAATATATTACTACATTTAGGCAGAATTATAAATATATTTTAGACAGTGTACTATATGACTTTATTATATATATTGTGTAGATCTGATGTAATAATTACGTCAATAACATTGAGTTTGGTTTTAGGTTATCTCGTTGTCTGTAATGTTACTTGCATGCATTGTAGATTAGAAACTACTGAACTTTGTGGCTTGAGTTAATTTAATACATCACACGCCGCCATTGTAAATAAGAACCTGTTCTTAATGACTTGGCTCAGTTTACACCTATGCACGTCCTGTACATCCTCACGCAATTCCTCATTTATCTAAAGAGACCCTAAATCTACATCTTCTACCTTGGTTCGGGTATCCAGATAAAGAAGGTGGGCCAGGTGCCAGACTCTTCAGGAGTGGCAGCTGAGCGTAAACTTCCTTGCACAACCTGCATACTCCGATGAGAGATGAGGAAATCGACACGGCGTGCAGGGAGAGCAGGAGGCTCCGCAGAGTAGCCTGCACCTTAAAGCCTGCTTAATTGCCTTTTTAATCTATTCAGACTTGCACAAGTATTTATTCAAGTCCTGTTAATGGTTGTGCTTAAACTGGGTTAGTTGTCAAATTGTGACTGGGCTTCAAATGGCATTAAGTTGAATATATGATTTTAACACCCGAGTAAGTGCATTTCACTATAACCTCATTCACTATGTGCATTGATGCAACTAAAATTATTGTACTTGCTTTTGTTATTGTCATTTTATTGTATAGTTGTTAACTTATCGTATACGCCTTTGTGTGTGCAATAATACAATAAATGTATACTTAATTAAGAACAGCCATTTACTGTACATAAATTGGTAACATTTGTCTCTGCTTTTAAACCATAATAAACGATTTTAAAAAATAACTAAGTTACTGAAATGTATACTTGTCATATACTTTTAGATTTAAAAGACAAAAAGGTATAGATTATGGATGAATAACATAACATTGCATTCTTAATCTACCTACAGTGGTGTGAAAAAGTGTTTGCCCCCTTCCTCATTTCCTGTTCCTTTGCATTTTTTGTCACACTTAAGTGTTTTGGAACATCAAACCAATTTAAACAATAGTCAAGGACAACACAATAAACACAAAATGCAATTTGTAAATGAAGGTGTTATTATAAAGGTGAAAAAAAATCCAAAGCCATCATGGCCCGTGTGAAAAAGTGATTGCCCCCCTTGTTAAAAAATACTATAACTGTGTTGTCCCACCTGAGTTTAATTTCTCTAGCCCACCCAGGCCTGATTATTGCCACACCTGTTCACAAATCAGGCATCACTTAAATAGGAGCGGCTTGACACAGTAAGGTCCACCAGAAGATCCTTAAAAGCTACACATCATGCCGAGACCCAAAGAAATTCAGGAACAATTGAGAAAGAAAGTAATTGAGATCTTCAGTCTGGAAAGGTTATAAAGCCATTTCCAAAGCTTTGGGAATCCAGCACCACAGTGAGAGCCATTATCCACAAATGGCGAAGACATGGAACAGTGGTGAACCTTCCCAGGAGTGGCTGGCTGCCCAAAATTACCCCAAGAGCGCAGCGCCTACTCATCCAGAGGTCACAAAAGACCCACAACAACGTCCAAGAACTGCAGCCTCACTTGCCTCAGTTAAGGTCAGCGTTCATGCCTCCACCATCAGGAAAACTGGGCAAAATGGCCTGCATGGCAGAGTTCCAAGGAGAAACCACGGCTGAGCAAAAAGAACATCAAACTCTTCTCAATTTCTCCAGAACACTTGATGATCCCCAAGACTTTTTGGACAACATTCTGTGGACCGATGAGACAAAGTGGAACTCTTTGGAAGGTGTGTGTCCAAGTATATCTGCGTAGAAGGAACACTGCATTTCATAAAAAGAACATTATACCAACAGTAAAATATGGTGTGGTATTGTGATGGTCTGGGGCTGTTTTGCTGCTTCAGGACCTGGAAGACTTGCCGTGATAAAAGGAACTATGAATTCTGCTGCTACCAAGATCCTGAAGGAGAATGTTCCGACCATCTGTTGTGTACTCAAGCTGAAACAACTGGGTTCTGCAGCAGGACAATGATCCTAAACACACCAGCAAGTCCACCACCGATGGCTGAAGAAAAACAAAATGAAGACTTTGGAGTGGCCTAGCCAAAGTCCTGACCTGAATCCTATTGAGATGTTGTGGTATGACCTTAAAAAGGCCGTTCATGCTCGAAAACCCTCTGAATGTAACTGAATTAGGACAATTCTGCAAAGATGAGTGGGCCAAAATTCCTCCAGGACGCTGTAAAAGCCTCATTGCACGTTATCGCAAACGCTTGGTTGCAGTTGTTGCTGCTAAGGGTGGCCCAACCAGTTATTAGGTTTAGGGGGCAATCACTTTTTCACACAGAGCCATGATGGTTTGGATTTTTTTTCACCTTTAATAATAAACACCTTCATTTACAAATTGCATTTTGTGTTTACTTGTGTTGTCCTTGACTATTGTTTAAATTGGTTTAATGTTCCGAAACACTTAAGTTTGACAAACATGCAAAGGAACAGGAAATGAGGAAGGGGGCAAACACTTTTTCACACCACTGTAACTCTTTAGGTGAATACTTTACCAGACTAGTCACTGGCATTTTTGTCTGGAGCCAAAAATTCTTTTACTGTTGTTACTGTTAACAGAATTATTTTCACTTTGTTTGACAGGGATAACACATGTAGGCATTGTTGCATCTAACAAAAATACAACTGATGCAATGTATATAGGACTTCTAGCTACTTTGCTGTCCTGTTATGTGACTTCTTTTAAAAGAGATGACAGCACACTGATCATCATGTTTTCTGTCGACGTAAATGCTCTAAACTGCCGTCAGTCATTTGATTCAAAGCACTTGAAGAGAATCTGGATCGATCAATATTCTATTCACACCTTCGTTGACGTTATCTGAAAGTTCAAAAAGTAAAGAAGATTAACCACGACCCTGTTTTGTGGTATGACACAATGAATAGCTAGCTAAAGCAAGCAGGACACATGACTATTAGGTGCCAACCCGCCCCTAACCTTCTAATTTCAGGTATTTTTACCATAATATTATGCAAAGCCATATTGTAAATATAACAGACATCTAACATCTAATGTCAATTTACAGCACTTTAAACAGCTTTCATATTCTAGATCATACCGCAAATCGCTAATTTTACCGCAGCTCTCATAGACTTCAATGCATTCCAATTACCCCCCTCGGAACTTGCTTTTTGCCTGCTGCTGCACTCTTTGACCAAGATCAGAGGGAAATAAGAAAACTTTATCTCATATATATTTACATCATAGCTTCGTCTTTTAAAACTGTTTTCGAAAGGCTCTTAAAAGTTTAAGTTACATGAGTGGCTGAGAAGAAATATTGTAATCTTTGTCATCTAATAGGGCTTATCATTTGAATGTGTTTACATATATTGTGGAGCTAACTGTTGTGTATCTGGCTTGGCAAAAACATTGGAAATGCAAATCAATGTTTCAAATGAAGCCCTTTTATATATAGGTCACACATTATCCAATCGCTATTTGATTTCACATGCAGGGGCATATCTAAGTGAAATCAAATAATCTTTTTAAACTCCACCGCTACCCCAAACATTAGCCATTGGATTCAACGGCAGGGGGCTGAGTAGACTACTAATGTGCTGGCAATTGAGATCTTAAGTGTCTTTTCACACTTTAATCAAATTGATAAGGTGGTTCTACTGCAAGGGCAATCTCGCTGTCTTCTGCTTTGAAAAATCCTTAGCCCTTAGTTTCTCTATCTATCTCTGCTTCTGTAAGTCTCTCTCTGTTATCCTGTTTTCACCAAGGCATTTTAAGAGCCGGTTCGGAGCCGGTGTCTAATTCCAAACAAGTTCTTTGAGTTTCAACAGCCAAAGAACTGTCTCTCTGCCAGAAAAACTGGTTCCAGAGCGGCACCGACTCTTTGCTGGTCTTGAACCGGTCTTGAACAAAGTCTTTCTTACGTCAGAGGCTGGGGGGCGGGGTAATCGTGACCAACAGCACCAACTAAAATGTTGTTCCGAAATATATCCCCCCCTCACAGCAATCAATGCTTCTTCACCAATAGACCATATATTATATACCTAAAATAGAAGTATTTTAAATTAAGTAAAGCGCTGTAACGTGAATATGGAACAATTAAAAAAAAACAAATCTGAGCGACAGTTGCTGGTTATATTAATCACTCCAGAGCTCCGGGAGCGGCTAGCAGCGTCACTTGTGATTGCGAGCTGGGTACAGACACCGCCAGATGACGGTCTTTTTAAGGAACTGGAGTTAAGCCAGAAGTGAGCAGCATGCGGCGCTGATTGGTTACATTATGGCACCCAATCGAGTGGTTAGGTTTAGGATAAAGATTATAGTACGTATCTGTAATATGTTAATATTTTGATCAGGTGATAAAGCAGAAGCAATTCAGAAGGCCTCTGTGTAAAGTGGCAATAATATTTATAGATTAACATAGAGGCCTTTGAAGGGATAGAAGAGGGCCCCTTGTAATGATTAACCCACAGAGAAGTATAACCTTACTCTCCAGGTCTGCTTTTTTTTTCCATGTAAAGACATAGCACACTAAGCATACTACGACCTTAAGGCTGTGACCCTATAGTTGATGCATTATAACAATGTTCTCTTTGATAAGGCTACACTAACAAGGTTCTTTGCAATTTCAACATTTATATTATGTTGCAGTATTGTTCACTGTGAATACATTTTTTGAGAACTCTTCAGATAAATGTACAGCATACTAGAGCTCCAATGTTCTTCTAATGCTGTAGCCCTTGGTAAAAAGGCTCAGTATGGTGTTATGGGACAGGTGTATATCATACTCTGTTTCTTCCCTTCTTCAAGAACTGACATTTTTTTCCCTACTCTCCTTCTCTTTTCCTCTACCTTTCCATTCTCTTCCGGATTTCTCTGAGGTGTACTAAGTCTCTGATCGTCTGTCTCTCTGTTGTTATAAGATAAAGCAACCTTTCACTGTTGGAGATCATAGAGTGAGCTTGCATAATGGAAAGAGAACAGTGAGGGTGGTAAAACAAAGCAGATTAGGAAGGTACTGTGGATTCAGTTGAATAATATAAAATAGAATTATAACACTTTCCCTGAACCCTCTCTTTTAAGACTCTTTTTATACACCATTGCAACCAAGACCAGGTAAATCTTACAGGCGCTTATGATTTTATATTCATTCATTGCTTCCAGTATATACCAATTAAAAAAAAATACTACTGAATTTGATTCTGTACCTCTCCATTTTAGCATTGCTTTATGGCTACTGTCTTTTTTCTTTATGGAGACCATCAGTTTGCTTTATCCACAGGCAGCATACACATGTTGGAGTTCACACCAGTTCTGTGTGTTTGTGCGATTGCAACACAAGTGGAAGGCCGAGACGCATTGCCGTTCACAGCTGTGTCTAAAATGCATCTCCAGCTACCCACCTGGGTTCAGATTTTGTTTCCGCCCACCTGACTTCCGCTTTTGGTATTTGGTCCCCGCTCTCACCAGCCACATTAACTGTTGTGTCGGTACAGCTGGAGATGGTGCTTTCAGCAGAATCCAACACCTCTCCTTCCATAGGGCAAAACTGTGGACGGTCACGCAACACTTTGTACAACCTGTCGTAAAATGGGCAATTTATTGAGCGTTGACGCACTGTCACCAAAGCAACCACCAAGTCCTGCATTGATGACATTGTCAGGAAAGCATTAGGACACATTAGCGTTTACACTACAAAAGATATGTGGTCCAGACCCCCTGGGCAAGTGATTTTGAGTGATAGGATCACAATGTGTCTTGGTGGTCACTTGTATTTAGTGCTGTCCCCTTGTGATCTGATTGCCCAAGACATATTTAAAAACAAAGTATAAACAGGGTCTTAGTCAAGTAAGTACTGTCTTGAGAACTTTAAACTCCAGCCCGCATGCTATTATTGGCTAATGATGTTGATCTGTTTTTGTGATTATTTTCTGTTCTGTGAGATGTGACAGATTGAAATTCCAGCATCATTTGGATCAATGGCCACTGCAGCTTCAGATATTATTTTCCATAGCGGATGTTTAGGGGAGAAAAATGGCTCTCACAGCGATATCTTAATAGAGTTTGTTATTTTGGAGATAAATTGTTGTTCTACAAGAAATGGAAATTAGTTTTGAGTCACGTTGGGAATCAAATAATGAATTAGGAAATAAACATGGGTTAATAGGTTTTATCCTGCCTCAGTGCCGTCTATCCGTGGTTCTTGGCAGGCATTCAGAACACACTGATGATATTAGATTTAGTGTGGTTGCAACAGTGCTTTGTACTCTGAGGACTTGCAAGCAGCACATACAGTAGCCTCAGTGCGTAACAAGTTGACCTGCAAAAACTAGAAGCAGAAGAATATATTTTATTTAAAGGCACCTTTCCCGGCACTCAAGGACATCATACTGGGATACATAAGACATTTTTAAAACAGCAAACAATAGTATACTATAATAACAACAACAGAAAAAGGCATAGCAATAGACAGTGTTTGTTTACTGTTTTGTTGGGATTATCATTAGTTGACACATTTATTATCACTCTTTATTTTGCTAGCTGAAGTTTGTTGAGAATAGACAGGAACTATATTGTCAATAGGAATTGACTAAGAGGAGTGAGGTGAGTGAGGGAAGTTGGCTTGTCAGCAAAAGATGGTCTTGTTCAAGGTTGCTGCTGAAATCTCTGCAACCCTTCTTACTTCTTCTGTATCCTAAGAGAAGAAGAATTCAGAGCAACTTTGTTGCCAGATCTGTGTTTAAAATATCCTTGAGGGGTTCAGTATACTTCAAACAAAGTAGTTAATACGACATGTTGCCCTATGTGTTCAAACTTTTTCTGAATGGGCACATGACTCAAAGAAATCTGCTTCTTTGTAGTCTTGATATAATGGATTTTACAAATGGGCATTTTGTACCAGTCTCTCCTCTAGGGCATTCATGGGAACGCTTTTAATAGATCATCTGCAACCTCTTTGGGAATTATGTAAAGTTAGACCAGACAATGATGTAACTGTAAAACTGAATATCAGACCTGACACTTTGACCAGTGTGTCTACAGTGTGTGCACACCTTGGTGATGTTACATTGCAATCGTTTTTTATTCTGCAGGAAAAGCTATTAAAGTAATTGAGACTTAGATATTTTCTGGCAAGCTTAATCATTCATTATAAAAGTGCTCAAGGCAGTCAGGTATCACCAATAAACATATTGGACAAGAAAGGACGCGGCTCAGACTGCCACAAGCTATATTTCAAGGTAGATTTCAATCTCAACTAAGCTTTATGGGATGCAGGTTGTTAAAAATTTACTTATTTAATTTCACTTATACCTGCAAATATATTTGATCATAGGCCAATAAAAACTAATATAGCATCAAACAGAAAAAAATATATAAGCCACAGATTGTGAGTGTGTGAATGTATCATGACTAATGTTGTTTACAACAATGTCATACATACAATTGTTTATATTTTAAGTAATAAAACTGGTATACATGGATTAACCACATAAAAATAGGGGTAGGATCTGATAATAGTAATAATAAACACCTACAGTATAATGTATGATGGAAAATCGTCTTTCTCTGTCATTGGAAGTGCAGTGAACCGGAATTATTAATTGGTAAATGGCTATTGTCAGACATTTTAGAAAGAGGAAAGTCACTAAGTCTCTCAGGGCAATGAGCAGTGGGATGATTAAGAATGTGATGTGCAGAGAAACATTTTTGTCCTTGGTGAAGGCCTGTAGATTTTATTATGCTGTCAAAAAAACACATTACAGTTTATAGTAAATAAGACAAGTCTTTCATTAAAAAATAAAGACCCCCCTTGGCTCAATCTAGCCATATACATAGAGCCTATCTAGTCATAAACATCCTAATTTTTAAACTTCTGTTTAAATGACCAAATCTTTGTTTTACTGTAATACATTATATCTTCACCTTTTGGGTAAAAAAAAAAGACACTCAGTCTCTACTGTACGGTGGCCTTGAAGTTTAAATCACAACAGCAAATAGAAAAACGCAACAGCAAATCCCAAAACGGAAAAAAGGAAAACAAAACGGCAAATAGGAAAACACTTCAACAAATCATAAAGCACAACGGCAAATAGGAAAATACTACAGCAAATAAGAAAACACGACAGAAAATAGGAAAACACGACAGCAAATAGGAAAACACTTAAACAAATCATAAAGCACAACAGCGAATAGGAAAACAAAATGGCAAATAGGAAAACTCAACAACAAACAAGAAAACACAACAGCAGATATGAAAACACTTCAACAAATCATTAAACACAACGCCATTAACTTCTACCGGAAAAGGTAGGGCCTATCTAGCAGAGGATGGACCCTTGAGATTGGACAGACAAACTGTTTGTCAGTCTTTTAACAGGAAATGAAATGACTCTCTCACTAGCTTGCTAGACTGCATCCCTTTTTTTGGTGCCAAAATTGGTAATTGGTTTAAAATAGGCGTTTTTCTGTGTTTTTCACCTCTCCTTCCTGTTATAAGACAGACAATCCACCTGTCCAATCAGGAGGGTCCATCCTCTGCTAGATGGGCCCTACCTTTAGAGAAGAAGTTAATGCTGTTGTGTTTAATGAAATGTTGAAGTGTTTTCCTATTTGCTGTTTTGTTTTCCTATATGCTGTTTTGTTTTCCTATTTGCTGTTGGGTTTTCTTATTTGCTGTCTTAGTTTCTTATTTGCTGTTGTGTTTTAAGATTTGCTGTTGTGTTTTTCTATTTGCTGTTGTGATTTGCACTTCAGGGCCACCGTACTACCTTGCTGCTGCTAATAAGTAGATGACGAGCTTAGTGCAATTCAGCAAGATGGTTTATTTCCATTCATTGGCACTGAAGCAAGAGTGATGTGCAAAGTAATACCTGTTAAAGGATACGGCTGTTTTACCCTCGTCCGACACTGAAGTGACTCCACAGCTGATTTTCACCCGTCCTGTATGACTCACAGACAGGAGCGGTAAAAAACAGCGAGAGAAAAAGACTGCTGCCACTGTGAATAAAGCTTGACAGAATAAAAAAAACACCAACAACCAGATGCCTCATCGAAATGAGCATGGACTGGGTAAAACTTCAAATAGTTGCACACTGTGGTATTCTGACATCAAGACAAGTTTATGTGAAAGAAAAGGATTGCAATAACAGTACTGTAACTCTATTTCCACATTTCAAAACATTCCCCAATTCCCTTCCTCCCATATTCTCATCCTTTCTTCACTTTTCTCCTTTTCTTCCTCAGTCTTCACTCTCATCTATTTTTCTCTTTCTTTCCTCGCTCTCCCGTGTTCATCTTTTCACTTTTTACTGACTATTCCCTCAACCACTGTAACCTAATGAGCTTCTCCCTCACTTTCTTCATTTATCAGTGTGTCTGTCATAGTCCCCACCTTCCATTCCCATATCTCCACCCTATCGACAGGCTTTTCCTTTTAAAGCAGTAATAACACAGTCAGCTACTAGATTAACAACCCCCCCAATAACATTCGTCCCATCACATTTCATCTCTTGCTTTATTAGTGGGGATTCTGCACTAATGATCAGGGACATTTTGGTGGTGTTTGTGTATTCCAGTCTAGGGTGCTTGGTCTGTACTCAGATATGTGTTAACATGTTTGACTGGGTCTGAACAAGTGTACCGGCATGCATGTGTGTGTAAGTTCTCACGTGGCCGTTTCATTGCTCTTGGCGGGTGCCACTGGAGTAATTTACGACTCCGGTGGGACAAGGTATTTGTGGGGGATGAGGCGGGTGGGGAAAAAGAAAGGGGGGGGGGGGGGGGGGGGGGGGGGGGGGGGTGAACCCTGGTAGTAGAGACAATCCCCAGTCCTGCTATCAGCAAGGCAGAGTTATGGGCTGTGTTTGTAGCTGACTGAGACACTTAGAGCTGGAGCTCTAGGGGCCGCACATCGCTGCAGCGGGTGTCTCTGAATGTCGTCATTCTCTACAGTGGTGCAAAAGTGCCATTGCTCCGTGTATCTTCACCTTTGTTTTATTTTTTTACAAAGGTGACGATGGCTTTTACTCACCGAACCAGTCATGATTTATAAATACGTAAACATCTCTTCTATATTGATGTAAAGATACTACTAAAGTCAACACCTTAACACAAAGTCCTTTTTGTTACAGGCAATCAACCGGGGCAAGCACCATTTTCCATTTCAGTTGAATGCATCATAATCAATGTTCTGCCTGTATTTTGCAAATAACTGTAATGAAACTTATTTCACTTTCATCATCCGGCTTTAGCCAATAACCCAAGGCTTGAAAATAAATGTCTGTCCCATCTTTCTAACTGCTCTGCCATGGCAACAGTTACTGTTCATACATCAACTCTGACTACTGGTGAAGCAAGAAACGCTAACATTGATTGAAGTGTAATCACTCAATACAAGGAGCTTATCTAAATGGCTAAAATGTAAAAACGTCATTGGTCTCCAATTACTCAGACGTACTGCTTAGGTGAAAGTGGTGATACATGTACAGTAGTTAGCTATAATGTGAAGCCACCCATTTCAGTCACACCAGAGCAGCTCCATCAGTTGGCGAGAGGTAGTGTCAGTGCCAGATCTGATTAGAGCACCCTTTAACTTGTTCACCTTCAGATTTAATAAGCTCACTTTCATGTTTATCCAGTACCATCACCTATAGATAAAAAAGATCCACTATTTACTTGACATCAGTTTTAACGGGGGAGTCTATTTGGGTTTAACAACCTCCTTAAGGGGATCAGATGGATGTGGTGGAGTGTCATCGATGGTAATCAGGGCTCTCCAGCTGCTTCACGTGTCTTGAAAAAGGAGGTGTGAGATTTGATGACAGGGTTTAATCACCTGCCTCTCTGACTCTAAGAGGCTTCAGGTTTTAGCTTTTCATCGCACCCTGCAGTTAAATTATCTTGAATGTTCTCATTCTCTCTTGTCCCTCCTTCACCATAATTATCCCTCAGTAGAAATTTGAGCTGATTGTGTTATGGTCTTTTAAACAAGTGTCTACGCTGCGAAGCGAGCCAAAGGTCACCGAGATCATGTGGCGGTCGGGGATGCGTATGACTCTAGTTGCACAGATTGCGACTGTGATTGTATCTGCAGTAGGCAATGGCACAATCCGATGAAGATAGAGACAAACTGTGTGGTTTTTTTTGGAGGGGGGGGTAAGGGGCTAAAAAAATGTCTGACAGGAAAATCAAAGACTCCAGTTCTTCCGAGTTCACACTGCTTGTCTGTCTCACTCAGTAGTCCTGTGGGAAAGTAAAAGAGTGTCAGAACCCAGTCGGAGAAAAGAAGTCTCCATCTTTTAATGCATGAGGGGGCGCCAAGTATGAGTGTGTGTGCTTGTATATGTGAGATTGTGTGTGTGTGTGTGTGTGGCTTTTGTATTGGTGCTGTAGAGTGAGTTTTGACAGTAATGATGTGGGGCCTTCACAAACTGACAGACAGGGAAGGAGAGAATGAGAACAAGAATGGGAGATGAGGCATGAGGAAAACGAGAGTGCCAGAGCCTGAGAGAAAAATGTTGTCACACAGTGAAGCAAGAGTGGACAAAAGCAGACTGTCTCTCAGTATACCTGTCTTTCTCTTTCATTTTTGCCTTTTCTCCCTCAAGTTGTCCCTCTTTCCGCTTAAAAGTCTATCTTCCTCTCCTCTGTCTCCTTCCATCCCCATCTTTCGACCCAGGGTCCCAGGCTAAAGTCGTTTAACCCAGCAGGTCAGCCAGGTTCACTCTCACTGAGGAAATGAGCTCAGTCACCTTTAACCTGCACCTGCAGACAATCCACCATCCGTTAAATAAACATTCACACAATTGCAAATGAGATAAACGGACAATCGACTTATCTGTTCTTTCCCGTACATTCTACAGGTTTAAAAATACCCCAATTAATCCATGTAATCTGTTTGGAAAACATTCCATTTTCTCTCCTTCCTGGGCAGAGCCTGGAAGGTGCCGCACTGACATTCCCATTGTTGTCAAGGTGGTATGGTTTAATGGGGAGCTTTGCACAATGGCGCCATTGACTTGACTGAGATTAATAGGGGACCCAGGGAAGGCAATGGAGTGACTTTACCATGACAATGGCTGCTATCCATCAGTAACGCAGCCCGATTGCTTGTTTGTCTGAAATAATCCATTACGGGCTACAAAGGGAAAGCTACGGGCCGCTCTCATCCCTGAGTGTATCCCAGGGGATCTAAATACTTCCCCTCCTACGCCAAATAAGAAACATGACGCGGACAAGGAAAATTGTATACTTCCGATGAACTCCGTCGCCTCCTTTCACGCAGCAGATTACAGCATTACATCTGATGTAACGTCCATAGGTGTAACGGATTAGCTTGTCATAGCGCATTATCAGGCTTGTCTATACACATGCGATTTACACATATGACCTCTTATGATCATACTTTAGCATTAGGATGAGAAAAAGCAGCTAAATTGCATCTACATTGCTCCTTTCCTGATGTCTTTTTTTAGCTTCTTCCACCATCAGCAGAGGCTAGGCTCAAGTACTGTATGTGAAAACATGAATTGGGGATTTTAAGGTACACCAATATTCCCTGAAGGAATATGGTGTAGGATTATCAGTGGACTGGTTTGGGCAGTAATGGTTTATAGTATGTGACATAAATAATGGCAATATAATCGGATATAGTTACAAACCTACAAAAGTCAATTCTGAGAAGGTGATTAAATGATAGATTTCCTTCTTAAAGGCAAACCTTAATGTATGCTCATGAATACTTGAATACTGTATAACCAATGACATGTAAATCGTAAACTATACATTTTCAGTCATGTTCTGAATGATGAGGAAGAAATTAAACTTTTTTAGGAAATTTGATTTTTAGGACATTTTTGGACAGGGGGAACCATTTGATGTATTTTTTGTCAATTACATTTTATATACGTAACCTTGCCAGTGCTTTAAGTGGATGCCAGTTTGTTTACACTGGAGAAGAGGCTTACAGGCAGGAATCCGTGTGTGTTTACTGGGTTTCGGGGGCTGTCTTTTGGAGAGGGTTTCTGTCTGTGAGGTGCTTGAGCTGTGGAGAGCTCTTAATGAGTGCTGATCGTGTTAGCCATGGCATCAGGAGAAAAGGGCGCTTTCGTTGCTATATTCTCACACACAGACCCACACGCGCAAACAGATGTACAAAAATACACATACAGATATGAATATGCATTTAAGCAGGTTGCGAACACTGACACTGTAAAGCAAAACTCTTCTTGATCCTTGCATCCTCCAAATAATTAGTTTTTGTCTCTTTCTCGGTGCGTGCGTGCGTGCGTGTGCGTGTGTGTGTGTGTGTGTGTGTGTGTGTGTATCTATATGGAATACTGAAGCTTTTATATCCCTACAAATCCCCCCCAATCTTTTTTCCCTTGGTCCTTTCTCCTCATATCTCTTTACAAACCTCCTTCAAACAGCTTGTATCTTCCATACTGTCGATCTCTATCTGTGTTCACTTTGCCTCATATCTATTCTCATTCGTCTTTCTCGTGCTGCTTTTTTCTCTCCACCCTCTTCTCCTTCTCCCTGTCTCTGTCTCCCTCTCTCATTATCAGTCTGCTTCTCTAATCTTTCTGTATTTCCAATTTTTACAGTAATTTCACAAAGATGATAGGGGAGAAAGGCTTTAAAAAAAAAAAAAAAAACTAGAATTACTGCCTCTCATTTGTTTGCGTCCGCCAACAAATCATGTTGCAGTTTAAATCCATGTCTTATGGTTATGGTCCAAAACTAATTTAACATTTGTAGTGAAGACTTTGAAGGACTTAATTAAAAGGTATTAATTGTATTTTTGGTAAAACAAAAGTTATCATTACATTTATATGTATTATTCGGATTAACATTTTTAAGTGAGAAACATACAACAATAATCCCAGCAAAACCGATGAGTTTGTGGTAGACTAACAGAGGAACAGGAGACCCCTGTCCTGGTTGTCATCCAGAGAATGGAAGTGAAGAAGGTGGACTCATACAAGTCCAGTCTGTAAAACACTGGGGTCTCATTTATGAAATTGTGCGTAAGATCCTTACTAAAAGTGTACGTACCTACTGTACATGATAAGACTAAACAACAATATATTATATCCAAACAAGCCTTAGTGATAAAGGGGAAGATTTTAGGGAAGTTAAATCAGTATATTAGCCAGTCATCATCATGGTCCCTGAAGCCTTTTTCTCCCCCGATTCTTCCATTAGGGGTTAGTCCTTCTGCAGTGCCGTCATGCAGCTTTACGCACGGCGGTCACCGCAGTATTTTATGTGTTTACAACAATTAGAGTGATTGTAGACATCTTACCCGCCCTCCCCACCCCAAGATACAATTTGAAGATGAAAGTCTAATAGGCAAACACACTTTTCTTTAATGCAGGTTTTGTCACAAACGGTATTAAAGTTCGGACCAATAACGTCAAGTTTAACATCTATATTTCCAGACTTGGACATTTGATGATATATGCACACTATTAAAGACAGATATTTAGGCTACACTGTGTTCTGCAGTTATCTATTGCTAGGGTATTTGATGCTGTCCTGTATTTCATGGAGTCGGGCCATCTCCTCCTCCTGCGCTCCGTACCGGACAAAGTGACACAGCGCCAATTAAATATTAAGAACAAATTTTGATTTAAGATTTGAGTTGGAGGTGTTTATGGAAGAATTATCACTCGGTAAAAGTGTAAATAACACTGCTGGATTTAATTGAAAAAATATGCGTGAGGCATCAATACTAAATATTAAGAGTAATTGTTATTCCCACATGTACTTTATGCAGTCTGACATCACTTCACCACCTCACCATCTGCGTCGCCAGTTCCCATTATCTCTGAAATGTGCATACACATGAGTCAGTTTGTGTGGAGGACTGCTCGTTTTCCAATTACGTTTTGCTTTTAGAAATCACAACCTTTTACGTGGGAAGTGCCGTACACACATTTTCAGCCCCGTTTTGTGCTTACGTCACGTTTATAAATGGGACCCCTGGACTGGACTCACAACACCGAAGCCCTCTTCAGGAAGGAAAAGGGCAGACTGTTTTTTATGAGGAGACTCAGATCCTTCAGTGTGTGCATTAAGCTCCTGGAAATCTTCTTTCAGTCTGTAGTAGCCAGTGCTCTGTCCTTTGCGGTAGGGGCATCAAGGCTTGGAGTTCAACCGTCTTTTTCTGCTGTATGTTTATTAATGTGGAAGTTCATTGAGAGAAACAAAATGGTCACATTTATTGTATGTGTTTACATGCTTTGATAACAAAGCTGATTCTGATAGAACACACACACACACACACACACACA
>NC_045755.1:13858974-13878347 GCF_008692095.1 Etheostoma spectabile | reverse complement strand
CACACACACACACACACACACACCCCTTCAACCCGGCAGCACAGAACGTCTTTTTTTGTGATCAAATAAGATCACACACAGTGACAAACAATTACAAGCAATACACTGAGTCGGAGAATGCGTCCCAGGGGCAGCACAGAACATCTTTACAATCACCACAGTTCCAAGGTGGGCAGCCAAGATTAGGGTCACCAATTCAGTATCTGACCAAATGTGATATATAGTCACAATTTCCCCTTCTGATCCTGGGTTTTGCCAATTAAATATGTCCAGAAAAGAGTTTTTGCAGATTAGTATGGTACACTGAAGTTGTCCTTTGAGATTTTGAATATAAAATGTATTTATTATTATTATTATTTTGAATATAAAATGTACTTATAATGCTAATAGACATTTTGTGAAAATGTGTCATAGATATTAATTATTGACTTTTGGCCAAAAACTGTTCTGTGACTTTGGCCTCCAAATTCTACTCCGTTTATCATTGATCCCAGTGGACATTTGTGCCGAATTTGAAGAAGTTCCTCCACGGCATTCCTGAGACATTGTGTTCACGAGCCTGGGATGTATGGACGGACATACATATGGATGGATGAATGTACCGACGGATGAAAGTACAGACGTATGTGTGGATGGACAACGTATTGCCTCAAGCAACGGCTAACGGCAGCGCGGAGGGATGAAACCCTCAAGCACCAGAATCTCTGGGGGTTTCTCCCTCTTGTTGCCGGAGCTCCACAATGCATCTGTTTCACTAAATGCCTGCGCCTAAAGTAATTAAAATGATGCTGGAACAAGTGAAGTCCTTGAACCTCCACCTCTCTCAATTTTTCTTTCTCCCTGTTGCCATGGTGCTCCAGGCAACCAGTACGTGTGGTATGCCACCGCCGCAGAGTTCCATTATAGAATGAGAGCTGCCGCTTTTGCACTCTCTCAATTTCTTTCTCGCTCTCTCTCACTGCTGCTCTTGAGAAAATGTGTCATGGTTTTCTCTTAGTAGCCCCCACCTCCTTGACAACCCTGGTACCAGAACCTATGCTTATTTAAGCCCTCATTACGAAGACCAACATTGTTTTAACCTTATCACCGCTAAAAGGTTACCTCTGTATGTATGCTTGGAATTGCAATCCAATTAACAAGTACAAAAATAGAGATATACACCAGACTGTGTTTTGTGCAGACAACCCCAAGGGCCCTTATACAACCAGCCAGGTCACGTAAGGCTTGTTTGGATTTCTTTGGTTTTTGCAGTGTTGGTTGTCCATAACCAATATTTTTTCCAATAATTTTGATCAGCGTTTTGCTTTATTTGTCTTGAACAACAGAGCACAATGCATACAGTGTATATAGTAACGTGTTGGTAAACTTTATCACTTCATCCCATTATTATCATATCCCTCGCTTTCATTCTGCCCCCTGTAAAACCAATGAGCACTGCTGCACCTACATGGACTGATGACTTTGCGAAGGTAGCGCCACTAATGAGCTGACATCAGCCATCCATCAGCATATAAGGGATCTACTCCTAATACCCATAAGATAAAATACACAGCCATTTACCCCATGACCTACTTTGACCCAGGAACATCTCTCTTCAAACACCCACAAAGCACATGACTCATCCTCCCCTCCAAAGCCGTATCTGATTAACACCAATACTGCAGCCATAACATGTGCTTGGATGCTGGCAATGAGAAAAGCATGTAACTCTCACTGCCCGGGGCTGGCTTTCCATTTCCTAGAGTTAGATTTGGGAGCTCTAGCCAAGCCTGCATCTCTGGTATTTTATGGCAGAGCTTGGCCTCTTGATCATGGTTTGGGTGCAGTTGAGCAGCCTGCCAAGGGCCCTCATACGACGCCTAGAGCTTGGAATCTGCACACCAAGCTCCACTTGGCAGTATTTAATTGAAAGCAGTAAGCATATTCTCCTGTGAGTCCTCTCAGCTGTCCGTTGGGGGTCCATTACCTCAGGACCATCTCTGTTTCTCTCGGCTCACTGAATCTGAACTAAACCTGCAGATGGAAGTGAGAGTGCAAAACAAACAAACATACAGGCCAGTTTGATGTCAATTATTTTCTTCTAAATGCAGTGATTTTTATTCCTTAGGGGTGTCTTTGTCCACTGTTGGCCTGGGGAGAGTTTAGACACCCATGTGCCTTGCTCATGTGCACTGTATCACCAGTTGCCCAGTCAAGCTGAAGGAACCATTTCTCAAACGAGATGCTGTGTCTTTGTGGTGGTGGGCAAGTATGTGTCTGTATTCTACCTGGATATCCATTTGGTATTGTCATTTTAATCCATTTGGTATTGTCATTTTTGAGAGGTATTACACGTAGCAATTTAACATCAATAAATCATTACTACATTCGGTACTGTGAACAAATGAGAACCTCCCTGAGAACACTGGCTGCCCTTGTTGGCTGTTGTACTGTATTTGCATTCCACAAGACATCAGCTGGATTGCTGCACAAGACAGAAACCATTAATACTTTGCAAATAAAAGCTACTAAGGGTAGTTTTTGTCTTTTGTCTTATTATTCATTAAAGCAACAGCAACACTAGATAGAGAGAGAGAGAGAGAGAGAGAGAGACAGAGAGAGCACAATCAGCTACACCCTCTTTGTAACAACACAGTTTAAGAGCGTGTATCAATGTGAAGTTCGTTTTGAGAAAAGTGCTACGGGAGCCCATATAATCACAACCCTCACTACACTTACCAGTTGTGTGCGGAGTGTGGGATGTCAACCAATTTTACCACGAGGTCAAGGGTTGATGCAGTACAAAGACATAGCTGTGGCAACCCTATTGGTATTCTCATGTTTTATTCACCATGCAGGTGGTTCACCTTGTCATTCCAGTCACCTTATCTGCACTCAAATATTTCTGTATGTCTCTTATGTTTTAACACATGTTGAAACAGTAATTTTCAGAAAACAGGAATATTCTGGTTAAACTGTAGTAACATGAGCAGATTTTGGAGTGTCACCACAATTTCATGTGCATAAAACATTCAGCATTCGTTATCAAAATCCCTGACAGAAAAAGCCTTTTTATGGCAGAAAAGAGTTTATGGCAGACCTGATATCCATACATGCTGCCCCGATATGAGTCCCAACACACTGTCATTCTGCTGCTCCTTCCTCTGGCCCTTTACTGTCCAATCCACTATGGTTGTAAACCTTATCCTCCCAATTTACTTGATCTTTATGAGCCATTACCATGTCACGTTATCCACAAGAAATTCTACCTTTCTCTTGTGTGCTCCCCCAGTATCTGCTACAAATCAAATATCTGCCTTCCTGCATGCCTGCCTACTCAACCAGCTTCTCTCCCTTCCCCATTCTACACCTCTCTTGGATATGTAAAGAGAGGTGGAGCGGCACTCTCCATGTACTCACTGAGCACACAGTGGTTCCGTGAGCAAAGCCAGTGTGCTGTACAATTTTATTTCCTGACGGTCACAGAGAGGACCCCAGACACAACGTGAGGGAAAAAGAAATACACAATCTAAGGTTTCAGTTGGCCTGTGGAGCTCACACAGGGGAGTTTTTACTTAAATGTGTCTGCCTTTTTTTTGTAGCTTAGCTCCTGAAAGGATATTTTTTCTCTCTTTTTTTTCTTTTCTTTGGGCCCCCATCTTGCTTTTACGTCATGTTTTCTTTCTTATGTGAGATGTTTTCTGCTGTGCTCTGAGACTGTGAATGGGTAGGTTATACAATCTGAACTGCATTGAATAGAACCTTTCCATGTGGACCCCTTTTAGCTGATGTAGCAGAGGTTATCTATAAAGCACAGAACAACAAAAGGCACCTCACCTCTTTCTCCAATCTGCGAGCCTTAACTCGTATCCAGTTTTGCCAACGCGCAGCCACTGCCTGGCCTTAACTTTACCTCCATCACGTATTTTTTCCTTTTCTGTATTATCTAGCATTTTTATTTTAGTCCATCTTTTTGTGGTGAGTATAGCTGCCTCTGCCATAGTTTGGGTCCATGCCTGAACTGGCACATACGTACGTACATCGATTTAATTATAATAAACAGGTAGGGGAGCTTGCTTGTGACTAATCTTAGTCAGCTTGATTAATGATGTTTGTGTAGCCAGAGTCTGAAATTAGCCAGCGATATAGAAGAGTGGTTCTCTCTCGTGCTCTGTGCATGTGTGTGCATACATACGTGTTTGGTTTGCTCTAGGTGTTGTGTTTCAAAAATGGTTGCACCTGTGCACTTGAATGCACAGGGGTAACTCCCCTCCCCAATCACTGTACAATCTGTGTGCATCACTGATCTCTGAAAACAATCCATGAATCATCATTAGTTATTATGATAATTATGCACATTTCAGACCAAAAAGTAGTAGTAGCTCTCCCACTGCTGCATAAACCACTCCGTTTAGCAGAAGACATTTTTCTTTAACTTTTTCACCACTGACACAGTCGGGGATGTTTTAGGAAACATTTTTAAAAGTATGCCAAATAATTTTGTTACTGCTCTCTACTGAATAAAACTTGACTGCAGTGCAATTAAAATGATTGTTCATTACATTTAATTTTCTGTAGCTTCCAATGCCATCTCTAACCCTCACTGTTGGTATTCAATTTAGACTTCTAAATTACTTGAAATAACATGGCACTGGAACAATTGAAGCCCAAAAAGAAGAAAAAAAGTAACCTACTGTAAATTACTACAAAGAAAATGTGTCAAAGTAATTCCATTTTCATTAGGGAGCAAAATATGTATTTAAACTTACACCATTGGTTTTATTTCTATTATGACTGTGTGGTAGAGAACTATAATGCATTTTATTATGTTGATAATGAGTAATAGGGTAGCCTGCATATTATCTTGCAGCTCTTGATATTGACAAGTCAAGTGCAATGCATTAAGAGTCAAATTGGAAACAAGGCACTCAATATGGCAGCTGGTTGGAATCAGAATTAATATTGCAATGGCAACACAACCTCTAACTAGCTGCCATGTATGCAGATGATGTGGTAGTATGACTGTTCTGGTCATGCATTTTTGCACAATATCCACATATGTGTGTATGTGTTTATACATTATGCACATGAATGTAGTCAGCCACATGTCATATACATGTATGCAAATGGAAGAACATATGATCACATGTATATAGAGAACATGAATGGGTACTCAGCGTTGTTGAATGGCTGCACATGTGCTTATGCTCAGCAGTCTGCATACATCTGTGCTGTTTCTGTGCACTTTTAGTAGCAGTCGAATTATCCTCCCAGGGCGGTTAATGGAGGAAGAAAGTCAAAGAGAGGACAACGCATCCTGTCTCTCTCCCTCTCTTGTCCTACACCCAGATAAGGAGATGCTGTACACCAGGCTAATGTAAGCCCTCAAGATATACTCACCATTTCCCCCTAATGTTCCACCTATTAGTTATTAATGGAGGAGCTACACACACTGAAAGTGAGCTAGTGAGCTCTGGGATTGGCCGCTCGGTACCAGCCCTGGCTGTGTTTTCATTTTGTACAGCTGGAAGAACAGATGATATCCCTGATCCTAATCCCTCACTTTACTACAGACCTTAAAAAACATTTTGAGGCCAAGTTCATTTCTGATGTTCTTGAAAATGCTACATGATGAATACTTTATTCTGTACGCTACATGTACTGTGTTTTGCTGAACCAGGGCCACCACCACCCTTCCTTTGTCTCTCGGTTTCTGTTGCTCTCTCTTTCTCTCTCTCTCCCTTTAATAAAAAAGCAGCCTTGCTGAGTAGGGAAGATTACAGCTATATGGTTTGGCTATGCGGAACAATCCCTTTTGTTTTCTCATCCCTGGAGCACTCCATCTGTGTACAATATTGTGAATGAAGGTCAGTCTCAGTCCACGATGAACCTTCATATTTCTTTTGCCACCCTCTGCCCCGCCCCTCACCCATTGCCTCCTCCCCTAGCCTTTCTTTGCTTATCGGCAGCGCTCACACCTGTGGGGGGCTGGCCGCTCTCTCCAACTCACGCCAGAGGCACCAGACAGGATGGCTACAGATAACCTTTAAATTCAAGAAAAAAAGATGCTAGGGATAGAATAGGAGGGAGAGAGCTCTCTATCCATCCACTGCCTTGGATTGTGGGGCCTGCTGGCAGGTGGCCTGGCTGGGAATGTGCCCGGGCTTAGCTTCATCCCTGAGACTTGGGCCATGGGCCAGCCCGTAGCTTGACCCAGCTGTATAAGAAGGGCCAGAAAATAAAGTGTCTAGACTCTGTCTTCTGGCTTTTAGAGTGTAGTGTTAGCGATGGTAAGCTCATGCATCATGCGTTGAGGTGTAAAGATGGTACTGTGTGCTCATCTCAGCTGGCCTTTGTCTGGGGCAGGGTACCCCGTGGATCTGTGTGCAACATGAAACAATGTATTTCAATTGACAGCAACCACTTAGTCCATACCTGGTGAGGGAGGAGGGAGAAAGACAGAGACAAAGAGCCGGAGGAAAGAAAAATGCATGCAAAGAGCAGTTTCTGAGGCCCCTTGGTTTAGAATTACTTTGCTTTTGCAGTAGGAGACACAGGCAGACCATAATAAATTTTAGGAGAAAGGTTTGCTGTGACGACAGCCCCAGGGTGAAATGTCCAATTGAAACAACAGCCCTGTGTCTTTACTTCCTTCGTGTCTTGATTTGGCATCATTACTCATCCTTCTCAGCGTGTGCCTGCCAGCCTCGCCACCTCCAAAACTCACACAAAAAAATGCAGATGCTCAGGAAATTTCAACCAGTGATTTATCAGTCCTTCCAGAAACATCTATACTGTATGCCGCTGCCGTTATTTAACTTGAATGAGACAAATTGATCAGGATGTGTGAAGGACATAATCATACGTTACTGCAGATATGGTTGATGTAAACACCACTACGCTGTGAAGGCACAATGTTTGCTCTATTACTGAAATGGCTTTATTAGCTGAAATGACCTTAGACTGTGGACAATAGGGATGCAGCCTACAGAGGGCCAAATGCTTCAAAATACAGTAATGTGGGCAGTGGTAGCAGGGCAGAATAATGCAAGCAAATATTGATTGATTTCAGATAAATCAAATTGAGGACAGTTTCTCATGTTTTGTACTAGTATGGTACTTCTAATTATAATTTTAATTAGAAAGCCATCCCAGATTAGCTCTTAAACAATTATTAATTCATGTGTGGACATGAACTACCGCACACAACAGTGTCTATGCACATTTCTCATATGCATACATATTATGTTTTTGAAGGCTTTTGTTGACACGTGCCTTCTGAAACGTAATGAATACATACATGGGCTTTCCTGTACATTGATTATAAATTGCACAAAAGCTTTTGTTATTTGAACTGGCTAAATAAATGCAACCTATTTAAGGTAATTGTTTCATTATTCTTAACGATTCGTCCTTTACAAACTAATTAGTATTATCCAGAACACTTGAGGTGTTAAGGACAGCCCTCGAGGCACTGTGTTTTCCCTGTGTCCTTACGTCAAGGTTTACAGGTGCTTGAACTAAGATATGATAGCTAATGCTTGCTCATTAGTACCGGAGTGTCAATATAGCAAGGGCAAAGTGTGTCCCAGAACAGCAGAAAGGAGTCAGTGAGAAACCAAGCGGCAGCCTGCATCATGTAGCGTCAATGTGCGCGGTGAAGTGAGGCCACCGGATGATCGTGAATGGCTAATGAGGTCTGCGGTGGAACCTTGTAGCAAACTTAACAAGTTGCTACCAGACACTCCGGGGGCTCAGCGTGCTGCCAGTCACTGCCGGGGGAGGGATGAAAGAATCTGCTGGGAGAGCAGAGATCGCACCACAGTCTTTGTGTACAAGTCCTAATGAATAGGAAAATTCCGTGAACAGAATAGGGAAGATAAGAGCACCCAAGGCTGACAGCACATATGCTTATAAATATATTGTATGCAAAAGTACATGTCTTTACATTGTTCATCAATCCGACTTTCAAAAATCCATGCTCTAGATTCCCCGCCGTCGACTCCACTAGAGGCAAAGAGAAAAGAAAATCACTGAGCCGCACCATCCTGGACATTACATTCAAGTTTATTTGTTTTGCCCAACATTCAAGGCTTTACAGGCCCTGATCAACAAACATTCTGAACCGAGCCCAAGCTGTTTTAAGAATAGAAAGAACAACTCCAAGACCTTGGCACAAGGAAGAAAGAGCAAACGGGATGTTTATATGCACTGTACAAATAAGAGGTTTAGCATATCGCCACTTTGGTCCTGAAGCGAGCAGACAGCCCGAGTAGCCCCAACAGGGCACCTAAATCACTCACCCACTGAACTAAAGTCAGTGGCAGCAACAATGCTATCTAGAAACAGAGCGGATAAAGGGAAATCCCCTCCATGGACTCAGACAGCTCATACGAGAGAGTCCTGAGAACCACAGGAGGTTCCTGTTGAGAAACGGACAGCTGGTGTGGATCATCATAGTGAGTCAGGAAAATCTGCAGGGAAGTGATTGTCTGTTGTGAGGAGCATAGAATGCACTTTCACACGCCTGATTCACGTCTAGATCTAGCTAAGACACCACTCATTGTTGTGCCTCTGGAGAAAACACCATTACTGACCTAAGAGCCTGAACTCCCAGATTGAATCTACCAGATGTGTCCGCTACTTTAATGAATTCCAGGAAACTGAAGAATTTGAAGCTTTAACCTATGAGGCTCCCAGCTTGCCTGTCACTGGCCTGAAGGTGCTTACAATCATGGTGTTGGGCCTTTGTGGAGAACTGGGCCGCAGCATAGAGAGGCTTTGTGTTGGACTGGAACATGTGACATGAAGATTATTACACAAGGAAAAGACTGCATTTGTGGATGCTGGACAAGGTTAGACTTCATAGATGCATAGCTGGCCAGTCACCAAATCATTTAGTTCATATCCAGCCTTGTTTATCCTTTGTTGTCTTGTCTCAGATGCTCGTGTTTTTCACACAACTACTCAATTTCCTGGCAATGCGGACACATTGAGGGGGAAAAAGTGTGTGCCAAAACAATATGAATCCTCACAGGATTAATTTGCAGCTGATTATGTCTCAAGCTTGGCAAATGTTCACATAATCTTCCAATGTCCAAATAAACAACAAACATAATTGACTTTGGTGACTTGGCAGAAGAAGAATATATTGGATCACGCTTTGCAAACCAGCTACGTCATCTGAAAGAGGACAGGGACAGTAGTAAAACAGTCAACAACAGCCACAAATAAAACTACAAACAGACGGCGGTTGTCAACCTGTAGTGACTGCTGTAAATTGACGCTCTTGTGCACCATTGGCGCCGTTGGTTAATATTAATGAAAGGTGCATTCTATGCAAAAGGTCATATTTATTCTCATATTTGCTCAGTGAACCAGGCAACAGCAGCCGAGCCTCCATCAATATCACTTTGCCCCACCCGCAGAGCTCCGCTCTCTTCTTATTTGATGTTAACGATGTCTACACTTGCGCCTGTGGTGGCAGACCCCCGCTTTGGACCGCAGCCATCGCTCATGATGGTGCTGGCCCACAGGCCCAGGACGCAACTGGCAGGCCAAACCAGCCGGCATCTGTTGGGGGTCGGCTGGGCCATGGCTCTGTTGAGCCCAGGCTGCCTGCAGCGATTTATTACTGGACCCAAGTCGCTTATTTCCCCCACACCTCTCCCCCCACCCAAGAACTCTATTCTACAGGCTGAGTGCAGGCTTAATCAGAGCTGACAAGCAGAGTGTCCTTGGGTGGACCGACATAGCGTTGCAGGTGTGTGTGTGCAGGTTGCTGTGGCAGTCTGGATCCAGTGAGAGATGCGTTCTGTATTATAAGCAGCAGAGTGAAATGATACAGCATCACACGTCTTATGCAATTTTCCCAAAGTTCCTACCAAGTTGAGCAATGACAGGAAGATGATAACGTGATGCAAATGAGCCCGCTTTTTGTGTCTATGTTTGTGTGAATAGCCCATGTTTGCGCCCATATATTTAAACAAGTATGCAAATGAGTTACATCTGCAAGCCAAATTAACATGAATGCGTGCACTTCATTGATAGCTGAGCTCTGCCTCCATCTGAGTATTTCTTGTGTGCTGTCTGTCATTGTTGTGCACTCTGTGCTTTGTGGGAGAGAATCACACACTGCAGAAAAGAGAATACTTCTGGGACATCTCCTAACATCTGCCTGCATTTCTCTGACCTTCCCCTCAGTGCTCTAGGACGTTCTCGCTTCCTCCATTTCGCTCTTTCCCTCCCTCTTTTTCTACTTCCAATTAGCATAAATCTCTTCAGAATCATTATTAAAATATTTTCTTCGTCCGATTCCTCTATTTTTCTTTCCAATTTAATCTACAAATTGTGTTTTTTTTTGCCTCAAACAAGTGGAAAAGTCTGATTCTTTTCAGGAAACTTTTATCCTCTTACCTCCACATGAGATATCATTGGAAACAAGTACATGACTACTGTATAAGAAAAAACTACACGAGTTTTATGTCCTACATGTTCTGCATGAATATAGGTGCAGGGATTGCTGGTGTTTTCTGTACACCCTGAGCAAGAGCTGCATCTTGTATATCAAGCATGTTGAATGTGGGCACTGAGCAAGGGTGTGCCTCATCGTTACCTTTTTATGTTTGCCGATGTTTATGCACAGGATATCAAAATGCTGCCGATATGTGGACAGTGTCCAGTTGGATGACATTAAGGTGGTATCTCTGTTGGTTCCCGATGATGTTGTGCTTCTGGCTTTGTCATATTGTCTCATCCAAAATGCATATTAGTGTCTGTGAGTGCGATGAACTCCGGATGAGAGTTCGCCCCTGCAAGACTGAGATTACTTACCGTAGTAGCTCAGAGGGCAGCAGCGTGCCCAATGGAAATGTGGTTTTTTTGTAAATGTTCACCCCTACAATTATTGTCTTCTCAGGTCTTTGGGGGTTATTACTTGATTACATGATGCACACAAAGCTACATTTCTTATAATTTCTTACAGACAGTTCACTCTAGAAACAACTATGACCACCCTTGTCAGTACTTCAGACGAATCAGAATCAAAGTCTTTTTGTAGCTCTAAGGATTACCCAGGCCACTTTTGGACTCCAGTTGGTACAATTCTGGCAGAGACCAACTTGAAAATAGAAAACTAAGAAAACTATCTCACTGCAGATTTCATTGTATTTAAACACTAAACACTCCCTCGTTTATACCTTTTCTGTATTCTCTTTGGGTCATCTCCTTTTTATTGCTGGTCTTCTAATCTTTCTGTCAACTCCAAAACTGTCAACTTTTATTTGATAGTTTTTTTTTTACAATTTCTTTCCCCCTTTTATTAAAGTCTGCCATTGTGGCCTCTCTACTTCCCCAACATATTTCTCCCCATTGCCCCCTCTGCTCTCTCTACGCTAGTATTTCGCTGATGTTGCATGTGTTTCCTGCCAATATGGGGCACAGCTATCAGCACAGCTTGATAGCACTCATCTATTTTTTCCTTACCAAGATCTCCAAGATGTGGCAATGTGACAGAACATATCCAGTTTTGTCGGAGAATATAGATGGATACTTCTTCCTAGCTGCTGCTCAAGTCTCTTATATGATTGTTACCAGATGACTGGAACTTAGTATTGTTTTCTAAGTGGTGGCTTCCTCCCTTCTTTCTATTAGATACAGTAGATCAGCTTTCAATGTAAGGTCATTCCTTTGGGGCGTTACTTACTAATTCTAGGCTGACAGGAGCGAGGGAAGGAGTAAGACAGAGAGAGAAGAGGTTGTGACAAACGAGAGTGGATGGGTGACTCTGAGATTTGGCCATGTCCGCCTCCTGGTTGTTAGTTGAATGTTGCATGCATCTTACTGTAATGAGGCAGCTAAAACGTCCGTGGCCGTTAACGACTGCAATTGACATGTATGAGCACGCTGGTCCTGACGAGACAGGCTTCAAACTGAGAGACGCTAATTGGTTCCCTGGCGTAATGGAACAGCATCCTGCAAGCAAATGGAAGGACACACACAGAGTGACACTGACAATAACACACACATTCACATCCCAGATCAATTTTTTTTTCTGGCCTGTGGGTGACCGTTAGAACTAAACTGTCGCCTCTTAGACCGTATTGGAAAATTATGAAGGAATGGTCATAGTCATTCTGCGTATGTAGCTTTGTGTACACCCACAGTGTATTGGAATTTTGTGTCTTTGTGTACGTGCATGTGTGTGCACCAGTTCAAGGAGTTTCCCTCACTCACCTCTACCCATATTTATGGCACCAGGCAATCCTCGATTAATTAGAAAGAGTGTATCACCAAGATTAATGCTGCTGATAAAGAAGTTAAGCTGATGACTCTGGGCACAAGGGAGGCAACGTGGGATAACACAAGACTTGAGCTACACCCCTGAGATAAATGGGTATTACCAGGACTAAGATCTAAAGATGCCAGCAGTTACAAATCAAGGCACTTCTTATTTAGCTTATTTTGGGAGCGGGTGGAAAAAGTGAATACGGCTTCAACTGTGATGAAAAGCTTTGGTGTTGCATGGAAATGAGTTGCTTCAGGTTAATGTGACATTCCTGTAAGCTTATGAAGAGAGACCTGTCTACGGTGTCTACCGGGGATTTTTGCACTCAATTCTCTGTTATACAGTCAACTGGAGTTTTTTTTTTAGCTAAAAAACATTCATATGGTGTTTTCGCTGGTTGGAAAGTTGCCAGATTGAGTTTCAAAGCAGAATACTGGAAAGTCAGAGATTCTGGCGTAAACAGACCTTACCCTCGCTGACCTTTTCCTCCATATTGGTTTTCATTTGGATTTGAATGTGTATTCTTGTTTTAACATTGTTATTATCAGCCATTCCATAAGGTCATGTGTTCAAATTACTATTTCATACTGGAGAATTTGATGGACAAGGCAATCATATGGTAAATCTGGCCACACAGATTGGGCTAACTATGTATATATCTAAATACAGTGTATGGTGTGCATGTGTGTGAGTGCATCTATAAAAGAGACAGATGGCATGGTAAAGAGAGCTGAGGGAATGAAAAGTGGCCTATCAAATGTGTCAGCCTTCCATTTCCAAAAATGTTGCATGCTTTAAAGCCCCATTGCCAAAAAAGACAGACCGTTTTTTTTTCACAAAAATTCAACATTTACTTTTATGGAACCCATTACAAGTTGATACATTTTTGTGACTTGGCAAGGCAATGACTTGTCATCCAAGATGTGCTGTTGTGTGATGCATTTTTTTTAATTTCCTATTGTGTTTCTCTGTAATGTTTGTGTTCTCAGCTGTCCAACAAGTCAGCACTTATCTGATCCTTACTCTCTTTCACATGTATCCCCCCCCTTCCCTCCTGAAGCTGGTGCGACCTCTCCTACTTCTATGTCTCTGTGGAGTTTTATAAAAATAGCTAAGGAAAAGTTTAGCATGCCTTTAAGGGATAATTATCAAACAGCAAACTCCCACACAGCTCTCGCTGGGTAATTACATTTCCCCCATCTCTCCTCTTTTTTCTTGAAATGAAACCATCAGTTTTTAAAGCCTTGACAATCGACCATTCCCCGGCGTTGTAGCCCCTCAGACTTCTGAGTGAAAATTGTGAGGAGTAAGTGTTGCCCATTATGGTGCCGCTTAAAGGTTTTTCCTCCACTCGAACATTTTGTTTTTCTTCGTCTTCCTCTCTTTTTTCCACAATCTTGTCTTGCTTTGTCTCACATTCGCACAAACAACAGCCGAAACCATTTGCATCCTGGGCTATTACGTTCAATTTGTAAACCGGCGCTGAACTTTAGTAGAATTAGATTTTTCTAACAGGCCTAATGACATTTAATGGAGCATGATTTATTAATTTCTCTTTCATCAGGTCAAGATATGCCACAACTGGGAATTGAATAATAGCAGATGTTTTTGTTTGCAGTTTTCCCTGCTGTCAAATGCTAGGTCTGTTGTTTGTGCACCAGCACTGTTGTTACTGAGACTTTACCCAGGCTGCACCCTAATAACCTGCCATTATTTATTGATTTAACAACCCATGCAATAATTAATTCCCTTTACAATGAATTTCATTCTCACGTATCTAATTCAGTCATTGAAGCCTTGATGCAAAGACTTAAAACAGTCTGCTAGTCTAACCTGCAGATTGTTTCTTATTTCCATTCTGTAGCAAAGATCTACAAAATACCTGCAGAGGCTATTGCTTGTTTTGCAACTTTTAGATCTTTTTGGAGTAGTTGTTCTCACAGTAATGCGTTGGCCTCTCTGTTGTCCTTGCGCTTTGGCCCATTCAGCGAAATTGCCGAAGTGTTTTTTAATTACTGCGCGGCTGATTCTGAGTGTGTCATTATTCATATGCTTTCTGATCCGTCATTCTCTCAGAAGATGTTTTCTGTTTCAGACACTGCCCCATTGTCTTTGTCCTTATGGTGTTGTTATGTTACTCTCGCAAAGAAAACTGGTAGACTCAGCCGGCCACACGTGCATTAATCTCAATCATACTGCTATCTAAGCACATTCTACCTCAGGGAGGAGAACGCTAACAGACAAACAAAAGCAAAGTGCTGTTTGAAAAAAGAAAAGAAAAATCCAGTAACACAAAACAACAACAGGTTGACCAAGGAGCAGGCTGACTGCAATGAAACAATGTAGTGATCCGGAGCTGGGGCTCTTTGCTTGGCCAGCAACGAGTGCCAGCCTGCTCGCCTGCCAGGTCAGTCAACACCAATATGCATTCAAATGATATTCTAGCATCTGTCTTTGAGATTTTTCCGCCACAAATCAAATATATTAAAGACGGATAGACCTTCTTCACTTCCTCCTTCTGGCTTTGCGAGTCTTTCCCCACACACGCACACACACAGTCTCCCGCTCTAGTGTTTTTTTTTTGTACACATTTCAATTTGGTAAAGCAGCTTTCTCTCTGAAACAATAGACTCTTTCTGATATGTTTCTTTTCTCCGAGCAGCGTTTCTGCTCCCCCAGCACCCTCCTTTATTTATCAAGGTGTTCTTATTTAGGGAGACGATAGCGCCTCGGGACATAGTCAGGCAGGCTGGGAGACAGACAGAACAGGTGTTTTTTTCCCTTCCCTCTCTTCTTCTGTATCTTACTTTTTACTAAAATGAGTGAAGTTCTCCCCAAACATCATCACAGCGCCCTTCATCGCCTGGATGATGAAGAGGCATCAGGTTGTGTCTCAGTTTGCTATCTCTATTGTGTTTCCTGGCTGTTTGTGGAGGTGTGCTTATCAGATCCGAGGAAAGCACCCGGCCGACATCTCAGCAGCAGTCCAAAACACAAATTGATAGCCATCATAACAGAAAGTGTCGCCTGGAACAGTAGAAAAATGGTACACTTACTTTAAAGAGGCATATGTTCTCTGTGTTATGTATTCTAGCTGTCATTTTTACTGATTTGAAATTTGCTTTTCTTTTTATTTATGGTAGCCTCACACAGACACTTTCGAGATTCATACTTTCTTTGTGTATCACTTCCTTCTTGTTGCACACTCACTAACTTCTGCACTTGAATTCTGTTTTCCATGTTCCTTCTTGAAGGGTGTGTATCTTTCACATACACACCCTTAATGCACATGCATTAATTCACTTCAGACTTTATCCCTGTAGCCTCTCATGCAGCAGTGCAGAACATTCATCTACATTGATCAAGGCAGTCTATCTGCACCAAAGTTCGCCCTTCCCCTCTCATGCTGCTTAATGAACTAGCTGGGGCTTAATGCAGCTGAACAGACCCCTATGCTCATACCAATGAGCCACCGCAGGCCGCTCCGCCATCATCTTTTGATTTAGTTACCCCCAGATATGGGCAGGTAGAGTCCTTCAGGCTGAGGATTCAGGGTCTTAAGGCGGCGTGATTGGCAGACGGACTTAAAGCCATTCATTAAGTCCACATCAACGTGATTGGGACTGTTGAGCGCCGCTCTATTCTGCGGGATTCAGCAGACCCCCGTGTAGAGAATGCTTGATCGTGACTCAACTAATTTTTTCTCAACCTTTCTGTCTGATTGTCTTTGAAATAGAGATGTCATCGCAGAAAGCGATTGTGGGTTGCAGCTAAGGATAACACCAGTCTCCTGCATCTGTGTTCCCTCCCAAGACAAACTAGTGTACCTTGTGTACTGGTGTGCCTGTTCATGCAAAATGTGAAGACCAATAGGGTTAGGCGATATGACAATATACTGTATAGGGTGTGACTAGAGCTGACACAACTAATTCATTGATGGACAGAAAATACATATTTGTCTGTTTAATATCATTGTAAATTTTATGGTTTTGGGTTTTCAACTTTTGGTGGGAGAACATTTATAATTTAAAGATTTGGGCTCTTTGTGTTGGTTATTTTACACTATTTTTCTTGGCATTTTGTGAATGTGTTAATCGAAAAAACGTATCATCAGATTAATCAAAGATTAATATAGTTGTTTGCTACAACCTTATGTGAGGTGTTAAAAATGAGTCAACTAGTAGATAGTGTCATACCTCTGCTTTTATCAGGCAATAGTGAAAAACATCGCAAATCAACCAGCAGGGTACTTTACTCCAATATTGGAGTAACACAATTTTACTTTGTATGCGCATTTTTTCTAATAGGCTTTCAAAGTTCCTTGAAAATAATTGTTATTTTAACTTAATTATAGGGGGAAATTATGAGACTGTTATAATGAAATTAGTTTCCTTGGGAAATTAAAAGATCTCTAGGGACCTGTAAAATCAAATGTTATCCAATAATGGACCGATGACATAATGTACCTTGGTGTGTTTTTAGTTTTAATTCATCTAAATCACCTTTGCACCCAAACTCATGGCACAATATACTGGATATTTTCCTTGCAATTTAAATTAACAAATGCAGAAAGAATGTATCCATTATCACCCATCCCTAGGGCCATCCACCTTACCTGAATCAAACGCCATTGACCTCCACCTTCAACATTAATGCCAGCAGGGGGCGATTTTCTGGTGCCTATTTAAAGAATGTGGTTAGGAAGGTGAATGAGGCCCGTAGCACCTCATCACTTAACTGGTGACATAATTACAACGCATCTTTATTGCTCCCAAGCCAATGGCAGTGTCCATTCACTTTAGTTATGCAGTTGTCAGCCCTCTTTATGTGTGACGTTACCTAAGCATCCGTTATCTCTGACATTGCAATTAGCTCTGTCCACCTCGATGATATTGATGACACATGCAGATGGAGCGTGCTGTGCTTATTCGTTACTCATTCACCAGCACACACAAATAAACTAGACAGAACACACACAAACTGTGCTGTCATTCTGTGGGCCGTAACTGCACTGGATGATGGGTCTTTCTTTCTCCCACTCTCTGCCTCTCCATTTATATCTCCCCAAGACCAATGCATCCATCCATCTCTGAACTCCCTCCTTACTGTCTTCTACTCTGTCACTTTCCTTCCACAGCCAACATGAAATAAGTCCAGCACTCTAGTGTTGGTGAAATGGAAATAACCCATATAACTTTGGCAAATGTATGGTGGGGATAGGTTAAAAGAGAGGGAGATTCTCTGGGTTCCTTTTCCATTATCGCCTCATTACAAAAGGATGAGGTTCTCTGAGTGTACGGATGAACGGCAGCGAGTATTCTATTTGAAAATGGAACTAATGCCCTGACTCAGACTACAAATCACCCAGCAGATTCTCATCACTGCTGCCTGGCAGCCAGATTTAAACCAGTGAACTCTGGCCTCTTGGTCTAGTTCACATTTCTGTCTTGTTTCAAGATGCTCTAGCAATGTAATGCAGTACTTGCAGGAAAAGGGAGACAACCTCCTTATAATGTCCGAGTCCAGTAAAGATTCAACTCTGTATGCATTATAGGTAGACCTTCGCAGCATCCGTCTGATGCAATGAGTACCGTTACGATGATTTTTAGTGCAAGAGAAGTTATGAGCCACTCACTCATTCACTTACTCAAGTCTCAATATTATATGCCTGATATCAGGCAAAAAGGCATTGTTGTCAGTATTGTAATGTGTGTATTTAGTTATGTTTATGTTTTTAAAAGCTGATATTAGGATCAGTATGTTCCACTAGTTGCAGTTGTCAGACATATACTTTATGCCCTGTATTGGCTCTGTGCTTATTTATTTCCAAGCTGTATCTATTCTTTTCTCTGGTAAAAACCCTTATTTCACCCGCATGGATCATTAGTTTAATCTAATCTCATCAAATACCGCCATTAGAACCAAGGTATTTAGTCTTAAACCATGTTGGGCTCATCACATGTTTTTTCTTTATTTTAAGACGAGGTTTGGAATGAACACAGTGAACGAATTGCAATCCAAAAAAAAAGCTCAACCATTTTACTATGTGCTAAATAATCAGTGCTGTATATGTTCTACCTAAACTTAAGGAAGAATATTTCCTCATTCTCAGGTGCCTTTTGCTTACAACCAAAGTACAACTGATTTTACCACCCAGACTGCCTACTTTGTTCCTTTACACGCTCCACTAGAAGCAGCAGGAGGACCAGAATGTAGGCGTTGGAGTGGGAGAATGACAAGGAATAACACCAAGACAGCTAGTTAAAGTGCACGACTGCAAGAGAGAGCTGTAGTTGATAAAGACAACTGGAAAGGGTGTTAGAGACAGACAAAAAGAGAATGTGATGGAAAAGCGCATAGCTAGCAGAGTGGAGCAGCGATAAGGATAGAGACAAGCAGCGAGGGGGTAAGGAAGAGGGAGTTAGGCAAGCAGGTTTGGAGGGAGGCAGGTAATGAGTAAAATTGGGAAGGAGAAAGGGCGGGGCAAAGGGGAACAACAGTGAAATTCTGGTTGGGTCAGAGACATTTGACACAACAGGGCGGGCGGGGGGGGTGGCTGTGGAGAGTTAGCAGGTGATTTATAGGTAGGTGGCCGTGTGCTCACAGTCAAGAAGCCTTATTCATTTCTCCCCTAATCTAGCTCACCCCAGACAGACATACTTAAGGTAATGGGCACAGCTAGCTGTCTGCAAGGCCACCGGCACCGACTCAGCCAGGCGAGACCACTGCATATCAACGAGAGGGGAGGAAGAATGAGACCCATATGAAGGAAAAAAAAACACAGAAGACATAAGAATACAGGTTTAAAGATTGTTTTCAAAATCTGAAGTGGCCAAAAATTTTATGACATTTTACATCATATTGTCATGTCATATTCATGGTATTTCTATGTACGATTTCAGTAAATCTCCCGCTGAAGATCTTTAGAGGTATTCTGATTTGTATATAAAATGTGTTTTGTGCAGTAAGGAGGGAACAGCTGGAGAGGAGACCAGGGAGACGATCAAGGAGAATGGCTCAAAAGAGAGAACCACTTTAAAGAATGGGGGTTCAGATGGAGGAGGGAGAGAGAAATTGAAGGTGGATGGATACTGTAATCAGAGTTGGA
>NC_045755.1:13850206-13858964 GCF_008692095.1 Etheostoma spectabile | reverse complement strand
GGGGGGGTGTCATCATAGGAGGAAAAGATATTCAGAGGTGAATGCAGTGAGAAGAATGTCAGGGGCCTATGCAGCTGAGATCTGAAAAGTGATGATTCCCTGGCTTTTTTTATTTTAGCCTTTCACTGTAGCTCAGCATGTATCTGTTCACCTGATTCAAGATGTTGGCAAAACAAGTACCACTGTTTTTCCTCTGTTCTTTTTCCTCCCATGTTTCCTTCTTGCTCTCCATTTGTCCTCTTGTTTGTTTGATTTGCTTCCTGCCAGAAGGAGAGACAATATTCTGGATGAGCCCGGTGCTGATAAATTGATGCCAGCGGCCGCCCTGTAGCGCAGACTTTTGTTCGGAGTGGCAGATCATTTTGTGCCACAGAGAGAGTGTTTTGGAAAAGAGAGAGATGTTGGCTGCCTGTCTGTCCTTGCTTGTGGCATCTGCGATTGCAACAGCAAGCCATTTGCATCGATCCGTTTCAGGGAAAGTAAAGCATCTGTGTGGTTGCGTCGTCTAAATACAGCTATGGAGACAAACCACGCGCACTATACACAGTGTACATACAGTACAATACACAGTTTTCTGTAGTCCCTTTTATGACAGAACATTCCTGAAACCAGTTCATTCTTTTGATATTCCTATGAACCCAGCATTCTTTTGTGTTTTAAACAGGCTGCAGGAGACAATAATGGAGCTGCGATTCAGGGCTCGCACTCCAACATAAAGTGTGGTATTTCGATTACTTTAGCTTCAGACGGCCAGAACAATACCACTGTCTAAATAATATTTATTGCACAGCAGTTCTCATTATACAGATTCCCAAGTGAAAAATAACTCCTTTCACAACAATGGATCCAACACTAAATTTACGCCCCCATTGTCTTCTTAATTATGATTTAACACAATTAGCAACTAGAGATTGCATTAACACGGTGCCACTGTGTAGACTTATTATTGAGCTTAATCATTTGTAGCTGTTAATGATTCATATTTCACAAAGTCTGATTTACACATTTAATGAATCCTGTGTGGAAACATATTTAAGTATTAGCATTTGGGTGGCATTTTATAATTTGAGGATGTACTGTAATGTGCCTTGCAGGCTTTAGTGTGAGGTCAGTAAAACATTGAATTTGTTCATCACTTAGTCCAAATGTGCGTGTACAGTCAAATTGTGGGGACTGGTGAATACTACAATAATTTTCACAGTAATACAATCTGTGTTGAACCTAATCTAAAACATATCTTACTCAAATTGTCAGCTATGTTTAAACTTTGCTCTCTCTAGACTTTGTCATTAGGCAGACTGGAAACGGGACGTCTTCATTGTCTCTGTTGCCAAAAACCTGGCAGTATTTTGAAAGGCTTCTTGCCTCTGTGTTATGAATTATTAAAAGCCTATCTTATTGAGTATCATCCCTTAGGGTCCACTTATAAAGCTCCATGTCTTTAAGTATTACCAAAGAAGCAATCAGACTGTCCAGTTAATGTACTCTCCTATTCCCCTCTCCAACTCCTTCGCATGGAGTTGGCTTGCTAGAATGACTAATAGGTTGCTGCAAGAGACAGAGATAAAGGCAGAAGATGGCAATTAGGAAAAGTTGAACATAGAACGAAAGACGTTACAGATAGTTACAGATATTACTAAACATTTTGAATATCACCGCACGCTATGGTTAAGGTTTGGTTAGGTTTAGGCACAAAAGTGACTTTGTTAGGATTGGGGAAAGATCATAGTTGAGATTTACTTAAAGTGACTATTAAAAGGCAGACATCTCTCCATTTGTGCATGACTAGGTCCTGAGCATGTGTAACCCAGGCCTGTGTGTAGTTATTTCTAACAGAATGTAAATTGTAATTTCCCCACTGGGGATCAATAAAAAGTATGAAATAAAATAAGTATTATCCCATTCATACCACAGCAGTCTATTCTCAGCCACTGAGCAGTTTTATTGCTGCAGCTGGGTTTTAGTTTTTTCACCTGCGTTGATCAAGCACTATTCATTCACTTCCTAAACTCAGACTTTCTAGGTCGAAAATGATCGTCAATCCCACAGCACACAAAGTACTTTCTATAATCTTTTCTTTCATCAGTACAGTAAACTGCAGTATTTTTTCTTTTCCATATTCAGCGTCATGCCAGTGTGTTGAAGGTCTGTGTATCACCCTAATGGGAAAGCAAAATGCTCACGGTATGTAAACATATAGTGACAAGCGTTTAATATTACTGACATAATGGAGGGAACACTAAAAAGCTTTTATGTAGCTTATATTTAATGCAAATATAATATGAGTCTATGGCCATCAAATGTAAGCCTAGCTCATATCTCTACTGGTGAGTAATCACTGTTGACATTTTTCCTAAGGTTTGAATAAATCCTTTCAAGCATCATCCATTGCCCATATTAATAGTCATCCATACTCGTTTAAACATATCTTTACTCAAATGACAAATGTTTGTAATTCATGGAATGAGGGGGGGGGGGATTCTTTTTCCTCTGAGGTGACCACTTTTCGCTTAACACTGCCAAACAGTTGATGTGCCATCGAAGACTACTCCTTTCCCCATTAGCCTCACATGTCAATATCTCAGCATGGTGTTTACCAATTGTTGCTTAATTAGGTTTTTGGATCTCATCTTTGTTTTTCCTCTTATTTATTATTGAAGTAAAAGCTTGGTTACAAGGGGAAAAAAGAGCAATGAAAGGCAGTGATTCTGAGACGTGTTTTTGAGAATAATAATAACAATAATAATATACTTTTAGAGTTGAGGATTTGATGATTAGCGAGCACCCCGCGGAGTAAAACCTGACAAACTATCATGGTTTACAACCAGACAAGGAAGCTGAGAAGCTTTTGTACCTTTTTTTTTTCCTTCCTCTTTTTTCTGCTTCATTATGATGAGACTAATTCTCTGTACCCCCGTGAAAGTGAGAGGCGTGATGCAGATGTGGCCTTGTTTGATAGTGAGCCATGAGTCTCAAATAAGTCATTTCAGAACTTCCCTTGGCATCCTTATCACAGAAAGACATGGGAAGCAAATGGTGATAGCAGAACAGGAAGGAAACTGAATAAGATTAGCCATTCTGTAATGGACTTAGAACGGATGTCATGGACTTTAGGGTCATGACTTTTATTAAACACATAGAGGACAATGTCACCTTTTCAAGAAAGTAAAACAATTAAAAAGACAATTTCTTGCTATAAACAGCATATGTGCTACATAATGTACTTAACAAATCATTGCTGGTGCATACCTTGTTGTAAAAAAAAAAGGGCTGCAGAGAGATTGTTATTCTGCCTGTTTAGAAGTAAAATAACAACATTCAGGCACCTTTAAATTTGAATGTTAAAGATGTGTTTCTGCTTTAACTGACAGGTCAGTCGTCTCAGTTTAAACCAGCATACAATTCAACAATGCTAATATACATAATAATATACTTTACATCCTGGCTTGCATACATTTTCTTTTTTTAGCCAATGTATCTCCTCTCATCTACTTATCCACAATTAGATGTGCAAGCAAAATGCATTTACTGTATAAGCGTTTCTTTCTGGGTCATAGATTTTTTTTTTTCAGTGACTGTGGCCTATTAAACAAGACATGATTTTATGATTACTGCTTCTTAGACATAAAACTGTTCAACATAACCCTGACATGATTCCACTGGAGGAATTGAGCAACATAGGCTGTTTCAGGTCTGGCTAAGTCGATGCTCCACATTTAGGAGAAGTGATACAATTTAATTAATTTGATTAATCTTGTTAATTTTTACCTTAAGGCTCTCTATCAGCTGGCTACAAAAGGGAATCTGACATCTGACTTATCAGGTGTTTCATTAAGGGAGATCATTTTTGGAGGAAAATGATTAATCATGAAAATTACAAGAAAGGGGTACAGATGAAGATGTACCGTGTGTGTAAGCTTGAGATGTGTGTGTGTGTGTGTGTGTGTGTGTGTGTGTGTGTGTGTGTGTGTTTACAGGGAGAGACAGATAATCTTAACAATGTATTGGCCAGTTTGCTGCTCGAATAATCGTAAACATGCCCAAGTTCTACAACTGCTGAGGGTTGAGTGGTGCAGTGTTGCAGCATGTCCTATTTTCAGACACATAGTGTGTATTATTATTATCACAGCCATGGCATCCTTCACAAACCCAAGGGGCTTCCATTTTGTCATAGGTAGACAGCACATTCCATTACCTCCCTCACACAAACACACTATCCATGTTTCCCCATAGAGCACGCTAGCGATGCGTTAGCCTGCCTGAGTGTAACCTAGCCAGCCCGCTATCGCTCGTCTCATCCGTTACACTCTGCTCCCATTCAATCAGAGCCCCACGCCTCGGAGGAGCAGCAGATAAAATTCTCATTATCTTAGCTCACAGAATTAAAGGGACCAGAACTGAGGAGGCACACACATACATACAAACATGCGCACACACTCTCTCCCAACAAGGCAAATCTTACATAAAGAAGTACAGTAGACTGTTATCTAACTTCTGCACATACACACACACACACACACACACACACACACACACACACACACACACACACACACACACACACCATAAACAGGGACTTCAAACTCATGCTGAGTCTCTTATCCTAATTTGTGCACCAAGGGAGGCTTTATTGCAGGAATAGTTTGTTTCCATCTCAATGCTCTCCTAAGGAAAGTGTGCTTCAAATAGATTGTTACAAAGATCTCTGCAGTGGTGTGTTTTCAGGCTGTTTGTGTTCCTCACTCTGTGTGTATTTGTGTGTAAGACCATTATCCAAATTTGTGTTCACAGCAGTTTTCACTGTGACACTGTACTCTGCTGTGAGCAAGTAATTTTGTGCTCTCTATCACCACACATAAAACTACGTGGTTGCGAAAGTCTGCAAGACAGCGTGTGTGTGATTGAAATCCAGCCAATTTCTTTTCTCCGTTTCACTTTTTATGTGTCAGAGTATGTCTGTGAGGGAAAGTTAGTGATTTGTGATATCGTGCGTGCACAGATATCTCACATTGTGTCAGTGTGTATGAGACCAAATGTCTGTATCAGTATCCACAGAAGCTTGTGTTTGACCCACAGAGCGAGTTCTGCACGTGTGCAAGTGCGCTGGCTATGGAGTGTGTGAGTGAACGTCGCCGGGGGAAATTTCTTCAGCACATGGAAACCCCATTGTTTATTCATGCTTTCTAAATTGAAGTGTGCATCCCTGTATTCTCTAGGCTGTGCTCTCTTGTGTATAACAGACAGTGAAGGAGGGAGCGAGAGAGGAGGAGGAGATACAGAGCCTTCTTGAATCAGATTTTCTTTCTTAAAGGCCCACTCCAGTAACTGGTATTCAATAGAGAAGAACATAATGAGAGTCATTTGTCCATATTAAGGGTGATTCAGAAAAGTTTTCTCTACTTCAAAGAATCCAATAAGAATAAGAATCCAATCCAGTTTCCAATTCAGAGCTGCTGCTCCTTAGTTTCTTATTAGCGCTCCATAGCTGCAGGTATTGGATTGGCCCATACCTCAATAGTGATCTGAGTTAGACATGTGCATTGGAGTGCTTTCTCTCATGACCCCTCTCTCCAGAATGTTACTGATATTGATTGTTTCCATTTACAGTTGCATCAATGCCTTGCCTTTATGTTGTCTTTATCTTACGTCATCTCTGCATTATCAATATTCATGCTGCGTCAAGGCCTTTGATTTCAAGCCGGGCTTTTTTCCACTTGAATGTTCAATCAATTGATGATGGCTGCGCTCATCAGTGGTTCGGTGATAGAGCTTTCAGAAGGTGTTGTGTGATGAAAATGTTCATCGGAATACCATAATATGATTAGGCTTATAAACATCATTTGCTGTGACAGAGACTCAAACCTGTCTCTTCGCTGTGAGGAATGCAAATCGGGTGCTTATGATGAATGCCTTTGTTACCGTAGCTGACGTGTGAATTGATTAAATCAGCATCAGCGTAATTTAAAAGCATTGCTTTCACCTGTGGGATAGCAAGGGCTCTAAAATAGTTGTACCACACCATAAACTGGAGGCACAGCAAGAACAAATGGCTCATTTTGGCAAGGCACCCTTTAACCATCCTCATATCCTCTATTCATTAAAACAGAAGTAGGTCACCTACAAAATGGCTGCCACTTGGCCACCCTCTCCAATCCCCATCCTGTCAGCATATGCTTCTCTTAGGCCTCAGCCAACAAGAGGCTCCTGAATAATACACTCAAACAAAACACCCTAAAGACAGACATGCAGGAGATTTATTGCCCATATTTGAGGCTTGTTCCATAGTGCATTAGTTGGTCAACTTTTCTTTGCAGCGCCTTTAATTACCTGTCTTAATAGAATCCCCGTAAGAGTGGCAGGATGTCTGTACTAATGTCTACGTTAAAGCACTGGGATAATTACACAGCCTGGAAATTTGCAGAGATGCCTTTCAATAGCAAGAGGAGAGGAGGGCAATGAATTGGAGGGGTGTAGGAAGGCGACTGCTTCCTTTTTTTTTAGTCCTCACAATTGACATTGTCCAATATACCGAGCGTACCTTTTAATTAGGTAAGTGCCGTTGTTTAGTTCTATGGTGCGAGTGGAGTAATGCATGTCCGTGTGAATGTGTAAGTCCATCATTGTGTGTTCGTGTACCTGTATTGATTTGTTTGTGTGAGTGACTCCGTGTGTGTGTGTGTGTGTTTGAGGATATCCTGCGGGTCTTTCTTAATTCCCCTCAAGTAATATCCTAAATTCAGACTTGCAGACGCATGGCACACATGCCCAAATGTTCATGTCTGTTTATTTATTCCTTTTCTTTTTATAGTTTTAACTGCCCACACACACTCGTGAAGAAACTAAGTAGTTATTTTGTGTGACCATATGGACTTTTTTCCTTATTCAACACATGCAATGTATCTTACTAATGTGAGTCTATACTCTACAGATCTCTCATATTAACTGTGGTCTATGAAGTCAGACACCCACAAAGGGAAGTGTGCAGCACAGTGGCAGGGCTCTGGCTACACACAGGAAGACAGATTCAAGGTCAAGATTTAGTTTACTGTCACTTTGCTTGTGTTCGTCCCAGCACACAGCAGTGCAACAAGAAATAAAAAAATATATAAAAAATATAGAGGCAGCCTGTTGTTCTCATCCTGACACATGTTGGTTCTGTCATGGCTGTGACAAGCCCCAAATCCCCTTGCAGGAGTGATCAGACCATTATAGCCCTGAGACCTGGTCAGCTGCTCTTCCGACTGGCCTACTGATTGACTGATTGACTGACTGACTGACTGACTGACCGACCACCCACCCTCTGAAAATACTTAACCTTTGTTTAAGCCAGTACTCTCCCGCAATCAGCAACACAGCCTGCAGAAATATGAGGTCTGTACCCATTAATGCATACAAACATGTTTAGGCTACTATTTGCTTCTATTTTCTGCATTAAAATAAATGCAAATTAGGCATAGTGAGTATTTTTAATATATGAAGACAGCCTGCATGACCCACATGGGAATATTTACACATACAGTAATACAAAATCAGGCAAGATAATGTTGAGTAGTTTCATTGCCAGCCATTTCTCTCCATGTCTCACCCTTGGAAAAAGAATCTCATCTGGCCATGAATAATCACCCTGCCCTTCCTGCATAAGCTTTACATTAACGCAGAAATGTAATGTAACCAGCCAGCCTGCAGACAGGTGCCATGTTCTTCCTGCAGCATGAATATGTATAAGACACTGTTGCAGCATTAAAACTATTTGCATAAAAAATGATGGCCGCATAACGTAAGCATTATTTGCGATGCATAAGGATCATATGAAGGTTGCATGCTTCTTTTCTCCTCAGCACACTCAGTAACATTCTCTCATTCTCCTATATTCTGCTTTCCTTCCTCCTCCCTTTCTTTTCCACTGCTGCTCCCTGTTTCTCTTTAACCTGTTATAGTGACAGAACTGATGGACAGGATATTTAGTCATGAAATGCTTTGTTTTATTACATTTTCGATGTGCTACACCTTGCAGTGTCATGACTCTCTCCTGGCTAGTTGATAGGTAGGGAGTGTAAGTAGGGAGTGTTTTTTTCTCTCTGAGCATATCTGGAAGAAAGTAGTTCACTGGTAATTCACAATAAATTGGAAGACTGAAGGAAGACAGTTGCCCTAAGAAAGAGTGAATGGGAAATCTCGTATACATGTAGTGGAGCTAACCAAAAGTTCTCCCAGGTCCTCTAGGAAAGGTCCTGATCCGAGCTCCGGTGTATCAGGAGTGGATGCACACTGAGGTGGAAGTGTGTATGAGTGTCTCAATTTACTGGGGTTTGATTTCTACTTTAGATGTATTGATTCTGTCAGTGCTCCAGAGGCACGCAGGGGCTTGCTAGGATCGCACCTCAGCTTTACAAAATAATCGCTTGTATCTTAAGCCTTTGCCTGGTGGCATCAACCACAGTCAAACTCCCTGTTGAATGTATGCGCACAAGTGCAGATACGCTCTTGAAATGGCTCACACTTTGTCATAGTCTCAGAACTTCCTTTACCTACCCCAACCACACCCAGAATAAATAAAGTTGAGATCTTTAATCAACCATAAGGTTTGCCTTATATCTTAAATTTCTGTTAGTAGTCTGTAAGTAGATAAAGCAGTGGAACAAAGTGACTCTGTGAGAGAGCTCAAGATTTACTTTATTGTCATTCGTACAATTGCAAGTACACAGCAGAACCAAATTAGAAAATGCTTATCAAATATTTGTTAAAATAATAAATTAAT
>NC_045755.1:13846082-13850191 GCF_008692095.1 Etheostoma spectabile | reverse complement strand
TTTTACACAAGTGGTTGAAAGACATTTTTACACATGCTTACAATCACAGTGAGGCACTGTAAGCCATTCCTAAGGCTTGCTTCAAATGTTCTGTTAAAGAGAAATAATAAGTAAGACAACAGTAGTGGACAATAGGTATTTCTATTTAACTGCTGTCGTTCCTTACAGCCCTGACAATTGTCAACTTTGAGGACCAAGCACATAATTGACAATCTGCCAGTTGATTGATGGATACACTTAGCAAAAGAAGAAAAGGCAAAGGAAGAATATGAGCCTTTTTTAAGCTACTTCTAAAGTTAGCCTGTTAATAGACAAGCAACAGCAAAAGAATTGGATTTGGTGAACCTGAACACATTCTGATAAATGTCAACCGTAATCCACGGGGCTGCAGGGACACAAATGGATGTTGCTGAGCATCAGTGAGCTTTTTGTCTCAGCAGAAGATCTTTATAAATGTGTCAAAGTAAATCCAAACCTCTTGTTTTTGTTTGAATAAATGCACAATTTTGGCTTGAACTTAACTACATTTTAGATGGTACTTTTTAAATCCACTACATTTATTTGTCAGCAGTGGCTTGTTACTTTTCAGATTTTACTTAAGAAAACATGTACGTTAAAGATTGAACCGGTGGTTTCCTACCTTTCTGACTTGTGACCTTTTTACAACAAAAGCATTGTCTAGTTTGCACCCTTCAGAACTGTGATTCCTGAAGGTCTTCACATACTTCACAAATAAAGCAAAGATCAGAGAAATAGTAAAAAAGCTTTTTCTTCTTTCGTACCACATCTGATGAGCAGGTGGCACCTTGTATGGCAGCATCGGCCATCAGTGTATAATTTGGATGAATGGTGCCTGTACTATATAAAAGTACTCAGAGTAGTTGTTAAAAAAGCGCTATATAAATGCAGTTCATTTACATTTATCACCACCACACTGCCCTCCTGGAAATATATTTGAGCCTGTACTGTAAATCCTGCAATGATGGGCTGTATTTAAGCACTTTGTCACTGTAAGATTGTTCATAGTATGTCTTGAGAAAGGTAAAAACAATCAATGCAGAGGTGATACGTGTATTGCATAATAGACTTTTTTCATATAAGATACTGGCATTGCTGTAATATGGTTGTAAGCCATAACAGTAACATATATCAAAGCATGGCCCGTCCCCTTTTTCCTATTAAGATTCAGAGATGCATTATCAGTAAATACTAATGTTCTTGAACAGGAATCTGATGCAGTATGTTAGCAATGACATCAAATATTTTAGCAATTTTTGCCCTCCCATATTGAGATGGGGAATCATTTGCTTGAGATCCCTGTGGGAAACAAATTTAGTGCTCACACCATACGTAGACGATCTCCCACTAGGCTGTCTTTATTATTGGGTGTATTTTCTCTCCTTCACTGACTTTTTTTTTCTTTCACATGCTTCAGCAGAGTCCAATTTGTCTCTTTCATCCTTCTCTTTGCTTTTTGTCTTCTTTTCCAACTGTTAGCGTCATGGCATGATGCATTCATCTTGCTTAGAATAAGTATTTTCAAAGCTATACTTATCAACACTCTTTTCTCAATCCACAGTATTTATGTCGTACTTCACTCGTCTTGTCCCTTCTTGATGTCTCTCTTCATATCTCTGCATATGTTTGTCCTCCATAGCTCCACCCACCATCTCGCTCCCTTTTCCTTTCACTTACATAGTAAGCAGCTTGGGTTTTTAAACTCTAGGCTATGGCAATAGTACATTGCCCATCTGTCATGACAGAGAGTTGCCATGAAATGGCCAACTCCTCAGCATCGTCGTGTGATCTTCTTATGTGCTGTGAGCATGGCACTCGCCCAGCTCCCTCTGGGAAGAGTGAAAAAAGTCCCCTCCTCACCCTGTAAGGCACAGAGAGGCTGTCAGATTTTGACTGAGCAGTGAGGAGATGGGCTTTCATCCTTTCAGGCTCATACTATAGGGCGCATCTTAAGGGAAGCAGGCGACCCACGGTTATGGAATTATAAGTAAGACACCCAACACATCAGGTTAAGTCTTTGGCAGAGGATTATGGGTAAACCGGAAGGGTCTTTTTCTAACAGCATCCACAATTTAAATTCCTGGCTGGCAGGCAAACTGAATAAACCCAAACCATAAAGAACTGCACTCATACATATATAATCTCAAAATACATCCAGATACATGTTCACACATACAAACACTCGTTTTAATCTAGGATGTTGCAAATTTCACTTCAGATAAACCGCAGTTTGTCCCTGTGTAAATAAATTTGTCTGTTAACATATCCACCCTCAACTGATGATTTATAGTTCATGACTTTCTGGTTTACTTCAACTCTGCTTACATCGCTAAGAAAACATGATTACCCACTCATGTGTGGCTCTACCACAATAAATTGAAGCAGCAATGCGCAAGTGGAGTAAAATAATTCAGAATCAGATTTAAGCTCTGCATTTTGCTCCGTTGGACACAATACAAATGGGATTCCCAGGTGGAATTCTACATCATTTAGATGAGATGATTTTTTCGGTTCCTACCGCTCAGTGGTGTTTATTGCCTCCAACATCGCCTTGGAGGCAGCTAACCCTAACCTTAACCCTAAACATAACCATAACTATTGCCGTGCTGCCTGGAAGGAGATGTTGGGGGCAAAAAACACCAAACACCATTCCTACTTATCCTACTGTACTTGCTTTTGTTCACTTAAAGTGGCCACTTGGGAAAAAAGGGGAAACACACTTATATGATCAGAGTAGAGAAAGGAAATGAAGGTGTGAGGGATTCACATACGGATCAGCAATGAGTCAGTCAGTCAATATGAGATAATTGCCTATTTAAGGCACGGAGGGTTCCCAGAGTTCACAGTTGGCATGTTTGCAAGCATCCACTTTCCATTTTCCATCTCTGCAACCAGTAGCTTATCTAGGAGCCTAATTGAGTGTAAATTGTTTGTCCTGAGAAAATGGGTATAAACACATTCAGTTAGCTCTCATTCATGGTCAAATGGTATTATCTGCAGGAATTTAGGGAGCTGGGTAACATGGAACACTGGTAATCAGGCATTGGCAAAATTACCACTTTGCTTTAGTATACTCTCAGCAGACAGACACATTTTTTAATAATTCTATTCAAGCTGATATTTACACAAGGTCAATACCAGCTCCATGCTTTGGATGCCATTGACCTTTACATCAGTTTAAAGTGTACATTGAATTCTACCAATAGGTGCATTGCAAATCTGCCCTGGAGATGCAGTCTTCATCTGTTACCTGCTCCATAATTTATAACACTTGTCTTCCCGTGAACTGTGGCTGCACTGATGTGTAATCTAGTGGGGATCGATGCCTGACAGCTGAAGTTGGGACAGAATACCTGTGCTGTCTAACCTCAGATGTCCAGCGGGAAATAGAGAGGAGACACTTTGAAACTGCAAATAAAATTTGTTGGCACCTTAATCAAAATGTCAGTTTGTTTCTTCTTTGTCCTTCTATCCCTCCCTCTAATTCTCTGCAATAAAAGTCTGTGCAGTAAAATTGTGTATACTGTAAGTGTATGAAGGTAAATATGGTGCAAAACGCGAAAGCACGTTGATGCGATGTGAGCACTTGCAGAATACGATTTGAGAGCTTGTAGAAAAAAATCCGTACTCGTATGTTTTTTTTTTTTCTTTCACTTTAGTCACTTTTCCAGTACAAACCCAACTCAGTGATTACAACCTCTCGAATCTGTCGCTGCAAGGTGCTCTCTCGCATCACACAGCGGCGAGTCTGGGGCCTCAACTTTTGCAACACTTCTTGTGACACATTTAGTGCAAAACTGATTTGTATTGTAGACTTAGTCTGTGGAGCTGTGAGCCAACAGGACGGCCGGGGACAGCAGGGTTTCAATTGCCGGATGAGGGACAACTCTGTCCGGCTTCTTTATGTAGCATGAAAGCTAGCGTTAGCTAACTAGCAGCCATCCTGCTTCTAAATACTGTAAATACCTTTCAATTATCTCAACATTGCTAGAAAGCTTGGCTGCTGACCTCGACCTGATCTGATCTGATTTCCAGCTGGACACGTAGAGCTCCAGAGCCGGTAGCAACGGCACAACCCCCCTGGAGCCCAC
>NC_045755.1:13845760-13846072 GCF_008692095.1 Etheostoma spectabile | reverse complement strand
GTGTTGGTGGAATAGCAAGCTAGCGTTAGCGAACTAACCCCAGTCCTGCAGCCGCGAACGGACCGCCCTCAGTCGGTATAACGCGTGCCTTTAAAATAAAATGTATTTATTTATGGTGGTCCGGCCGCGGCTGCAGGACCTGGACCTCACCGCCAGTGTTTCAGGTGGACTGTTAAAAGTGTTGAGATAATTAAAAGGTATGTTCAGTATTTAGAAGCGGGCTGGCTACTAGTTGGCTAACGTTAGCTTCCATGCTACATAAATAAGATGGACAGAGTTGTCCCTCATCTGGCGATAGAAACCCTGCTGTCC
>NC_045755.1:13845549-13845750 GCF_008692095.1 Etheostoma spectabile | reverse complement strand
TCCTGTTGGCTCAGAGCTCCACAGACTAAGTCCACAGGTACAAATTATTTTGCACCGAATGTATTGTAAGAAGTGTTGCAAAAGTCAAGGGCGCAGACTCACCGCTGTGTGATGCGAGAGAGCACATTGCAGAGACAGATTAAAGAGGTTGTAATTACTGAGTTGTGGTTGTACTGGAAAAGTGACTGAAGTTAAAAAAAT
>NC_045755.1:13840854-13845539 GCF_008692095.1 Etheostoma spectabile | reverse complement strand
CGAGTACCAATTTTTTTCTACAAGCTCTCAAATCATATTCTACAAATGCTCACATTGCATCTATGAGTACAGATTTTTTTACAAGCTCTCAAATCATATTCTACAAGAGCTCACATCGCATCTGCGCTTTCACGTTTTGCCCCATATTTACCTTCATATAAATGCACATACACCTGAGAGTCAGACACAAGTGTCTCTTATACTGTATGTTACAAGCATTCAGCTTTTAAGGGCATAAGAACTGCTTGTTTATCTTGCATGTAATGGGTGACATGTTCTTAGTTTAAAGTGTTTATTCACATTTGGAATTTCTTACCGTAGTCCTTCTTTGTCATTTTCCCCTGTGGCATAATATGTGCCTCCACCCTTTTGTTAGAGTCGCTCAAAAGCAAAGTTCATCAGGTGGACCGGCAAGTTTAGGGAATTGGAACTCTGCTTTTGCAGCTTCCAAATTCATGAACAAAGCAGTACCTTGAAGCCCGAACCCATACGCTCAGCCTCACTGCTTTTGTTGACAGCTTCACATGTCAATCCATATTTGCCTTTTTTCTACCTGTGCAAATGTGTGCTGGTGCCCAGTTTGAGTGATTTCCAAGAGAAAATTCTGGAAAATTACCAGATAATGTTTTGATTGTTTTCTCCTTCGAGAAGTCAGACCTGTGTGTGCCAGAAATGCTGTCCTTCGACACAATAATGGAAGAAAACGCTTTTTGTTTGTAGTAGGATTTTGTGAGCCACATTTTCTTCTCAAAACCCCTTAATACTTCATGCCACGTCTCTGTTTCAGCCCTTGTTGGCAAAGGGCTCGCACTTATTAGCTGCTTGCCTCACCGCAGTGCAGTCGTTATCTCCACAGTTGCCTGATCGGGCCCAATTTTAAACACACCACGTTCTAAGATGCCATTTACTTATTGCCAATTGTTTATCCCGAACGCAGAGCTTTTTGAAGTGATGGCAATCAGAGGAGCAGTAAAATGCTGAATATGTCTCCTGCCTATTCCTCTGCCTGTAGTTTATATTTCTTGCCCAAATTTATTATGTTTATGTAATTTTTATTACTTTTATTGGTTTTAACTTTGACAAAAATATAATCTGGTCAGATTTAGGTGTTTAGTTATAAGGTATGCACAGAGTGTGTACACAGTAAATGTGGAATTTTGTTTGCAAGTGGCAATGTCGGTAACAACCAAGCTGTCCAGCTATACTGCTTCTAAACTTTCTTTTGCATTCCACCTTCCAGTGTTACTTTAGCAGAGAAGGGTAACTGACCATGCCCTGTCTTACATTTGCCCCCCCCCCCCACACTCTACTCTCCTTTCCCTTGTGTCTTTCATGGTTGCTCTGCTCTCCAGTCATCCTTCCTCTCCCTCCAAGCTAAATGTCCTCACCTCCCTACATTTTCCTTCTCTCCATCTCGCTCCTGTCTGCCATGCTTGGGTAGCTCCTTGCGTTTCCCATGGGGTGGTCCATCAGCCTGCGTTGCTGAGCCCTGACTGGGCATCAGTGCCAGGATTCCTCTGTAGTTGAGTTCAGGTATCATCTGTTAGCACAGAGTCGCCCCATCGCCCCACTGAATCAGTGAGGAGACTGTGTCCTGAATCTGCTTTATATAGACTATGGGCCCTTTTTTAACAATCTAAGCGCACAATGTGAAGCGCATGGCACAGGTGCATTTACGGCGTGTTCAAATCCACTTTTGCTAGTTTGACAGCAGAAAAAAGAGTCTGTGCGCATGATTCAAAAGGGTTGTACTTAGTGACTTCATTAATTCATTGGTGTGATTTAGGCATAACAGGCAACAAACCAATCAGTGTCATCTCCTATTCCCTTTAAAAGCCAGGCACGTTTGTACCTTGGCACAGTGCTATTATGATGGCAGATTAGCACTGTGATATTTTATTTGTAATCTTTTAAATGTTTCTGTGCTGCTGTGCTTCTCTGTGTGTCTAACAAGCATAGTGTGTGTGCTGTGCACTAGCCTAGTTGCATTTTACTACTAAAATAACATTGAAATATTGCAACGGTGTGTTGTGCTATGTTTTTTTATTCCATATATATTAAAAATAGAAATGGTGTGGGCTTTTCCGTGTTGTGCTTTTATATATTTAGTGATAGGACCTTTACTCCTAATAAGAATGTTTAATAACATGAAGCCAGTATGCTAAAAGGAATGTTATTAGGACATAAACTTTGATATTGTTCATAATTTTATATGTATTTATGTGTTATATATATGTGATGCCTACTCTTTCCTTTGATGACTTTGCAGTGCAATGACCCAATTTTACCAATAAATCACGCCACCCATGCACACGCATATAAGTTGTCATCAAGGTGAAATATGCACTCCACAAACAAAAAAAACCCCATCCACCTAAACCGAGATTTGCTGGATTTTTAATAGAAACCAACAGAGTGTGTTGCAATTCATCTGCCGCTGCACCCTGCTTTTGACCTAGAGCCAACACCTAACAGGGTTGCCAATACGTCTAACCTTGCTGTATTAAAGCAGCAGTGCAGGTGGACATTTCAAAAAAGCACTGTAGTAGAAAGGTCTTAATCAAAAGCTGCCCTTTCTCAGACCTTGTCTGGTACCTTGCACTCTTCCCACCATGCTCATACCATCCTGCTGTGCCCAGCTCCCCTTGACCCACTAAATCCACAGAGGCAGCACTAACACAGATCTGAAGGACTCTTGGATGTCTTTCACACTATTTTGGCTGGGCTGATTTGACCTGGATTGCATCAAATTTGGACTTTTAGTTTAGAAAAGAAGTGCACATTTTTAAAATAGATAAATAGAATAGAATATTCAGAAACGATGTACGTTGTATTTTATATTTCTTTACCTGAGATCATACCACACTGAAATTGGGTTGATTCATGTTGTCCTCTGATTGATTTCTACATGTCTGTGTGTTCTGGTAAAACATTCCACATGGTCCATAGAATTAATTCACATTAACATAATTTCAGCAAACCTCTCTTGTCATTTTTATTAATCCACCAGATGACATTACTCTCTTCCTATTAAAGGAACGTAGTAACAAAACATATGACTTCAATTTTTTTCCATGATCCAAAGAAATGCATTCTTTGCTCTTTTCTCTCCTCCCGCCATCCTGAAAAATTATATTTCATGCATGATCAGCTCCAGCAAATGATATTATGTTTTTATATCATCTGTTTCTGGCGTATGCTCAGATCATAATGACGGATAGCTCCTTAGGAATGTCAAGGCTCTCTCTGCTCGCCGGTTCTCCAGGCTAGGGGATTTTTCTAACAGATTCATCTGCGGGTGTCAGTTTGTTGGCATTGATTGGGCCTAACGGGCTTTACGTGTAAATAGAAGTTTGTTTGGTAAAATTGCAAATCCAGGCTGACAGTTTATGTTTACTGCTTGCTAAGGAAGAGTGTGAAGTAGCTTCCTTGAGGAAATAAAAACAAGAAAAATCAGGGTGGATGTAATTTTCTCAAAGTTATTTACATCATTTTGGCTTCACAAAACATGCATATGTCTCTAAATGTTTCAGATAGTCCACCCTAAAATGACACTCCACATCATTGGGGAACTGTGTAATAAAACATTTAGCCATGCACATTCCTAATCTTTAACCTTCTGAGTTGGAAAGGCTTCTTCCTTCAAAATTATCAGTGCATATCATCTCACCTGACTTAATGTGCAGAGCTCAGCTCAATTAAGGGTGCATCCCATTTACCACATTAACCACGTAGTATTCCTCCCCGCTTATGAGAGGTCATTAAAACATTCACCTTCACAGGTCAATAAAGATTTTAAAGCCCCGTAGGAATGCTAAAGGATGGTCTCCACAGGCTCACTACTTATTTGACCTGGGTTTCACCCACACCCACACACACACACACATTCATGACCAAACAACACACAATTAAACTGGTCTTGCTGGGATCAATCTCAGCCGTTCCAGCTCTCAATGTGAGGCTGTCCATTAGGCAGGTTGATATCAATAATACCACTTGGGTCAATGAAGTGCAGGATTGGTGGCTCTAATGACTTGACTTCTCATCTGCAATGCAGTAAATGATGGCAGATCTGATTTAAAGGCACAGGCTGCAGAAAATTGAGATTAGCTCCCTTGCCCTGACTCAGTGTGAAAAATGTAACAGAGCTCCCTCGCCTTCAAATGTCTCTTCCATAATTCACTCAAACACTGTTGCGGCGTATTTTTTATATTTATTGCATTTTTTTACTAATCACTAACGCTGATGAATGGTCTCCCATAAACATATTTAAGATTATGAGAAAATCATTGGATGTATTACAATATTTCTTTGATGACTTACAGTGATGGGATATCTTCTTGACAGTAATTGCCAAAAATTTAGCGTCTTTACAAGGCTTCTCTCTTGGGTGATATTAAAAATTCCAATATTAGCATGATGCAAGACTTCAGGTGTGTGTGCTTTAGGGTTTAGCGGGAATACGGTATACCGTGGGGTCTTAAAAATAGCAACGGTATCAGTTTCAATACCACCCAAAAAAACAAATGCAGTGCACTTACGTATATAGGACACAAGGATTAAATATTTAATATAATTAATTTAATGCCTAAAAATGCTTATGTGTGGTTGTCATCCAATGGCAGTGTGGGGGGGCGTGTTCCGACTTAATGTGAATGGAGAGGTGTTTCAATATTAGTGTTTGG
>NC_045755.1:13840488-13840844 GCF_008692095.1 Etheostoma spectabile | reverse complement strand
CTGAACGGTGTAGGCACAAGCCAACAGTGTGGTGACGCTGTCTTACCCTTATGTTATAATTTTTAATTAGTCACGGTAATACCATATCCCACGGTAAAATAGGGAGAAGGTTTGACGGTAATTTGGATACCGCCCAACTTTAGTGTGCGTGTGTGTGCAGAGGAATCAATGTGTGTTTATTCACATTCATATTTTCGGTGATTATTTTTTTGCATTGATATAATATCAGAACAGGTATGCATTGCATACAGGTAGTATCCAGTATTGTCTTTCTTTCTTCCTTCCTTTGGTGCACACGCTGCATATACAGTGGTGTGAAAAAGTGTTTACCCCCTTCCTCATTTCCTGTTCCTTTG
>NC_045755.1:13821653-13840478 GCF_008692095.1 Etheostoma spectabile | reverse complement strand
ACACTTAAGTGTTTCGGAACATCAAACCAATTAAAACAATAGTCAAGGACAACATGAGTAAACACAAAATGCAATTTGTAAATTAAGGTGTTTATTATTAAAGATGAAAAAAATCCAAACCATCATGGCCCTGTGTGAAAAAGTGATTGCCCCCTAAACCTAATAACTGGTTGGGCCACCCTTAGCAGCAACAACTGCAACCAAGCATTTGCGATAACGTGGAATGAGGCTTTTACAGCGTCCTGGAGGAATTTTGGCCCACTCATCTTTGCAGAATTGTCCTAATTCAGTTACATTAGAGGGTTTTCGAGCATGAACAGACTTTTTAAGGTCATACCACAACATCTCAATAGGATTTTCAGGTCAGGACTTTGGCTAGGCCACTCCAAAGTCATAATTTTGTTTTTCTTCAGCCATTCGGTGGTGGACTTGCTGGTGTGTTTAGGATCATGTTCTGCAGCAGAACCAAGTTCGTTTCAGCTTGAGTACACAAACAGATGTCGGACATTCTCCTAGGATCTCTTGGTAGACAGCAGAATTCATAGTTCCTTTTATCACGGCAAGTCTTCCGGTCCTGAAGCAGCAAAACAGCCCCAGACCATCACACTCCACCACCATATTTTACTGTTGGTATAAGTTTTTTTTATGAAATGCAGTGTTCCTTCTACGCCAGATATACTGGACCACACCTTCCAAAGAGTTCCACTTTTGTCTCATCGGTCCACAGAATGTTGTCCCAAAAGTCTTGGGGATCATCAAGATGTGTGTGGAGAAATTAAGACGAGCTTTGATGTTCTTTTTGCTCAGCAGTGGTTTTCTCCTTGGAACTCTGCCATGCAGGCCATTTTTGCCCAGTCTTTCCTGATGGTGGAGGCATGAACGCTGACCTTAACTGAGGCAAGTGAGGCCTGCAGTTCTTTGGACGTTGTTGTGGGGTCTTTTGTGACTTTGGATGAGTCGTCGCTGCGCTCTTGGGGTAATTTTGGGCGGCCGGCCACTCCTGGGAAGGTTCACCACTGTTCCATGTCTTCGCCTTTATGGATAATGGCTTCACTGTGGTTCGTTGGATTCCCAAAGCTTTGGAAATGGTTTATAACCCTTTCCAGATGATAGATCTCAATTACTTTCTTTTCTAATTGTTCCTAATTTCTTGGTCTCGGCATGAGTGTAGCTTTTAAGGATCTTCTGGTGGACCTTACTGTGTCAAGCAGCTCTATTTAAGTGATGCCTTGATTGTGAACAGTTGGCAATAATCAGGCCTGGGTGTGGCTAGAGAAATTGAACTCAGGTGTGGACAACCACAGTTATAGTATGTTTAACAAGGGGGGGCAATCACTTTTCACACACAGGGCTATGATGGTTGGGTTTTTTTCACCTTTAATAATAAACACCTTCATTTACAAATTGCATTTTGTGTTTACTCGTGTTGTCCTTGACTATTGTTTAAATTGGTTTGATGTTCCGAAACACTTAAGTTGTGACAACATGCAAAGGAACAGGAAATGAGGAAGGGGGCAAACACTTTTTCACACCACTGTATGCCAAGTTGGTGTGTGTGAGAGCCTAAATGTGTTCAATCCCACCAGGTTGTGACACCGGGGAATCCATCATGCTTGTATTGCTTGTTTTGCGTGTCTGGGCACCGACTAATCAATCACCCCTACCTTTGATGTCTAACCTTGGTGCAATTGCCACACTTCCCATTGGGACCTTTAATTGATCTGAGGATATCAAAGGGAGATTGTGACAGCACACTAAAGCCATGAGATTTGATCCCCAGAAACATATGCAGATCATGTATGGTGTTGAGGTGGGGCCATAATTCTCTGGTTGATATTCATCTCATGTGTCCAAAGCTGACACTTTTATAATTCTCTCAATATTTGCGCATGGCAACTGTGTTGTAGTTACGATTAGGGAAAGGTTGTTGTTATGGCAAGAAAACTATGGTCAGGGTATCTTAGGTAAATTAGGCAACTAAAATACCTGGGTAAGGATAGAAAAACATTGTAGCTATGGTTAGCGAAAAGGCTAACTTAAATTGCAGGTATGCACGCAAACTCCCCCATTAAAAGTCAGACATGCTACACTACCATTCTCCACCCAGACATCTAAATCCTTTCTTTCTGTCTTGCTACATAAAGTGTACACTAACTTCGGCACTGGCATCGAATACTGGCATTGGACACAAATCATGAGGTGCAGAATTTTCCATCACAAATTTGCTATCTAGAGATACTTAGCAAAAAGACCCATGTGTGAGTTATGTTGCTGTTTGTTAAGGACAGAAAAGAAGACACCTTGATCTCAGTTCCAGCTAAGAGTTTTTTGTTCATCTTATTTTTTGATGAGCCAGAAACCGTGTCACTTAACACATTTTCAAGCTGCAAAACGAAACCTTGATGAGACATTTTTTGTCGGTACTCCTCCTGCTCTTCTTCAAGCTCCCTTCCACACTTTCGATTCCTGTCCAATGGACCTGACAAACCCTGAAAAGAGATCCCGCTAATCTCTTCTCGAGCGTCAGCACCCTCCTCTGTTCTCCTTCAGAAAAGATGCTGTTTATCTGACCAAAGCCCTTTGCAGTGCCATTTGCGCTGTGGGATGCTTATCGACCAAGAGATAATTCAAAAAGGCCCTCAGCCAGCTTCTTGTTCATTAAAAGTTTCCTCAGACTCCTCTTCAAAAGTGCATCCATCTGTCTGGTAAGAGAGACGATAGAAGGGAATGGGAAGAGGGATGTGTGTGTGGGGAAGGGGTGTGGACATTATCTCTCTATCTGAGTCCTTGTGTTGTTCCCTTTGATTTAATTTCCTTTGACGCTCCTCCTCTCGTTCTGTTCGGATCCCTGATGGATTGAGTCTAGAGCCTTGGTTTAAGATTGTTTCCCTCCTGTTTGAGTTGGCTTGTTATTTGATCAGCTTTGGTAACTCTGATCAAATAACGATGGTGGATGTTAAAAGGGTGTCTGTGACCTACATAGGCAGTTCCGCCACTAATTTGCAGTGGTAGACCTGACTACTTTTGACTTTTTACAGTCAAAACTTTGACTTTAAGGACATTGTTTTGCAACAATGTCACTTAGATCCACTGGGTTACATTTGATTCCAGGGAAACAAGACATCAAAGCAAAGTGAGCACTGGTTCTGAATTTAACAAGAAGTTCCAGTCCAGTGACTCAGACAACTTTAAAAGGCTTGTTTTTTACGACCTTGATTTGCTGCTGAATTCTAATGACAAACCGATATTTGTTGATGCCAATAAAACAAACACGGACTGAGTAGCTTACAAGCTGACAGTACTTCAAACCACCACTTCAGATTAGCCCTGAGTGATGCTCAAGGATGGTAAAAAAAAAAAAAGCAAGGAGAGGAGTTGAGAGATTTATGCTTTTCGTGTGGCCATGTGTTTAATTTATCAATAAAGCTGTCAGGCCTCCACTAACCTGGGCGGGTGTGCCCTGGCATTAATCAACACCCCAGCATCAATCTGTGGGTCCAGAGCTGCCGTATAGCAAGGTTGTCCCAAAGCCAAAGCTAAGAGACAGATGCCAATCTTCCTGAATAAGGCACAATGAGGGAAACATTTTAGAGCTACCCACAAATATCTATAGCAAGAGGAGAGTCTAAAAAACATGTTCAAGTGGAGGGACTTCCTCCCTCGGTCCACTGTGTTCTCTCTCTTGTTAACAAGCAGGTAATTATGGATAGTGGTTTTGGCCATCCGTCGGGGGCAGGCAACGGGTAGATTGATACCAGCAGAGCCCAATCCTGTTTTCATCCCCTTTGCTTTTAAGATCCTCAGGACGTGATATGGGAAATGGCAAGCTCCAGCCCACTCATCCATCAATTTCCTGCTTGTTTCCCCGGTGGAAAGAACCAACATAACCCTCCCTGGAAAGACTGTGAACCAAGAAGCTCTCTGTGTGGAGGAAATGGTTCAAATGTGAAAAGTGAGGAGTGTTATTTTGATAGAATGTTCAGCACAGCCTCTTTGAAGGACGTAGGGCACAAAAGAGGACAAGTGCAGTACAGAGGAAGAAGAAAAGGATGCTGGTGGTGGTGGTGATGATGATACAAGAGGAAAAAAAACTGACTTAGACTTAATTAGAAGTCAATAACCAGTTGCAATTAGCTTTACTTAATTACTAGCAGTACAGTAGCATGATAATGACTTCCTCTATCTTTCTTTTGGATTTGGCCCAAGCGTTCCAGTTAGTTGTAATTGATCCAATGTCTAAGGCGCTGCTTTTAAACAGTAATTGGGCTGTCGCACGGCTGTTAACAGTAAGACGTAAGGCAATGGTCAGTGTCAACTTAATGTTTGTATGACAGGATAAGCTTCTTACCTGTCAAAGCGTTCATGTGAAAAATAATTAAGTCTCAGTAAGTCAGGAAACGAACACAGCTTTGCCCCTGTTTTCAATTAACAGAAAGCGAATGAAACATCCATCTGCTTTTTACTGCCTCAACACTACTGTTTTGGAGCTCTACTGTCTCCACGGCAACAGGTTGCAGTGGAGCCTCACCATAGAGGCTGGAAGGACACAAGGGAGAGAGGGCTGATGAACAAACTGCAATTGAAAGCCATTTGTGGATTATCACCCACAATGATTTGGATGTTTTGATTTATTTTCTGATTTAAAATGATTTTCATTTTTGATTAGATACTTGCTTACAGTCCCTCCGTCTGGAATACTCATGTCCTCGTCAAATAATGCAGATACTGGGATAACGTTGTTTAGTGGCAAGGCTTGTTAGCTCAGTGTGAGTCTTGGCATTCTCTCACATTTCACACATTTGTTGAACGTCCTTTTTGTCCTTGTCAGTGTTGCTCGATTGATGACCAAGACAATTATAAGCCAGTCAATCACCAGCTCGCACATGAAACCCATCTGAGAAGCTCCTTAGATCTATCTCATGAATATTGTATGTGCATTTCTGTCACCGTGTAAAAGCTCCTTTGCACAAATATTACCACGGGTGAATTGTTTTGACACTGGCCTATCATCATCATGACTGTTATTTTTTCCCTTTTCTTTTTGACATCTCTTTCATTCTGGAATGGGTACTCAAGCAAGAAAGTTGGTAGAGGACGATGAGCAAAGGAGAGACCGTAAGGAAGATGGACTCTGCATTTCCACCCCATGAATCACCAGTGGGGAAAGGAGGCGAAAGACTGACGGCATGACGGAAATTTAATTAATCGCAATATCTGGAGCTCCATAAACGAGTATTGGATTTTCAATTTAGGGCAGATGTCTGTGGTTGATAGACAGGAATGCATTGCGAGGTCCAGTTTCCCTGCAAGTGTTGGCAGGTATCGATCAGTTATCATTTAAATATGCCCTCAACTTTGCCTGCCATCAAAACAAGCCAACAACATAGCGCTGACATTGGAGAGTGAAAAAGAAACCAAAAATCTGTGGATGTCACAACAGCCCCAGCCGTCGTTAACATCACACTCGTGTTCACAAAGCCCTCCTCTGCCAAGTGGATGATAGACAGGCTCCATAAACTTAACTAAGCCCAGACAGAAGAGTTGGCCTACACCCAGGGGAGCCAGGTCCAATTCTGCACTTTATACACAGATAAGGCTGTTTTCAGAATATCTAATTGTCTGTCATGAAATAACTTTGTACTTTATGAAAACAACAAGCTGTAATACAAAAATCTTCAAAAATTAAGACAAATACAACATGTTGCAATCCATGGAAATATGCCAATAGTTTGAAAAACAATTGACATTTTTTTTTTTTTTTTCATTTAAGCTCAATCTCCTGGGTTTAAATGAACTGTTTTACTCTAGGCCTTTTTTTAATCCTTTCATTTATTTTTAGTTTAAGAAATACATTTCAAAAATTATTAAAAAATGCCATTAATCAAGCACAGTCAACACACAGATAATCCCTGTCTTCCTTTCTGAATTTAAACAAATGGTTGATGTGGAGACCTTATATCAATGGACAGTTCAATTCTGTGTTTTTAATTTATTATAGTCTAGGTTATTTCCCACTGGCTAGTCTCCTTGCACTTATCAAATGATTCATGAAATCTGCATTTAGAGTGGATCTCAGAAGTATCTTTGATGATGACAATAATCCTTATTTCAAGAACACAGCAGTCCTCCTAATGGCCACAAAATGATTCACACACCTTGGGGTATAGGAAGTACGAGTTGGTGGACGAGTGCCATTGCCGTGATGATGAGGCATGACAGTAAAGCTCAGAGTTGTGTCAGAGGGCTCCAGTGTTCAGAGGCTAGGCCTGTAATGACGTTGCCCATGTGCATTGATTTTATTTTTACTCTTGAGTGACTGAAACAGTGATATTTCTGGACCACAACATCAGTGCATGGAGTCATTCTCCTGTGAGCATGTGAGAATGAGTCTTGCTTGCAGTGCTACAAATGACTGGACAGAAAATACAACATTTCCCCCCAAAGTCAGAAACAAATGTCGAATTGCTGTCAATTCTCTCCTGGGCTTCTTTTGTGGGGATGCCACTCACAGCTGGTGACTCACTTTTCAGATGTCAGTAGCTGGATGAAATGCCATCTTTAATTTGGGTCCTTTTACTCTTTAGGAGTGTTGCCCTATCGTGCTGCAGAGTCATCCCCTTGTTTGCCCCAGTTTGTTACTTTTATAGTATAAAACACTGGTTACGCATGAGTGCTGCAGAATCGGCTCAGGAGTTGATGGGAATATTCTATGGCTTTCATAACCTCACAAAGTAGAATGAAAAATAATTATGTACTGCATTGTAAAGTACTGTATTGCATGGGTACCACTTGCCCCGTTAATGAAAAAAACATGCAGTCATGGGTGATGTATGTATTGCAGTAATTTTGTAGCACAGCACTTAGTGCATGATTATATAAATTAACCATGATTCTTACAATGAAATTACAACTTCATGTTATTTAAGCTCTCCTAATCAATAAAGGAGGCATCATTTACATTCACAACGCAGCCAAACTCACTCATGCAAAGCTGACTTGCGGCCACATTGTTTCAGCACTCCTATGATCTTTCCACTGTAAAATGACTGTCATTCATTTTCATTAACTGCTATAAATGAGTCTGACATCTGCTGTATTAAAAATGTAATTATCAGAATACATAAATATGTAATTGCCGCCACCTGCATAATTGATGTGCACTAACGTGCAATGTTGAAGGTATAAACCTCCACTTAGCAGGCGCATGCCACCTGAACAATAGGTGGGCTCCTGAGTGATAATTGAACCCGCAGACGATTCCCAGGCCTGGGAAAATGTTAATCACAGAAGATGGATCCTTCATTAGCTGGCTCATCCATAAAAGCACCATTCATATCTGTGAAGTAGAGAAAACTGGAGGGAGGGAGAGAGCAAGCGAGAGCCACTCCCAATATAAGAAGAGGTGAGGGATAGCCCCTAACGCTTCCCCGGGCACACATTGCTGCTGGGGGATTGGTAGAGAGAAAGATGACCTCAAATTCACACCAAGGAAGTGAAACACCAAATCAGGCATGCACCAAGGGGAAAATGTAATTATATTTGAGTCATCTTTATGGTGATTAATATGATAGCTAGTGCTCGATACATGACATTGCAACCAAAGGACGGGCAGTTCGTACAGAAGAGATGTGTCTAAATACAACTAAGAACAGGCACACAGAGTTTCCCTGGTTCTCAATTAATCATGCCTCGCATTAAACTAATATCACTCTGTGTGCTTGATGGTTGTGCTGGTAAGCATTTCTGAGGCTTTTGCCGGAATCTGCAAAATGCCTAGGTTATGAATGTATGCGTGCTTGCAAGACATTATCATTGAGTAAGGAGAAGGGCATGTACAGTGGAAGGAGACCAACGTAAATGTGTGTATACAGTATTTTTTTTGTGTAATATTAATAAGTACGTTTTTATGGGCATGGTTGTCTTAGAAGAGCCGTCCTTGGGCCTCACCTTTTTTTCAGCTGACCATTCCTGTAAACATGGACGTAATTAAATGCATTCACACATACACAAACACACACTCCCATAACTGCTTAGATGGTTTTTATTGAAGAGATCATTTAATTGAAGTATGTGTCTAACAATTGTTGTCGATGCCTTCACATGATGATTCAATGAAGGTGTTTTATTTATTTTTTAATTTCATGGAAGTAAGGCTTGGAATTGTATGCGTTTATTCCCATAAGTACGTTAAGTGCTTTTGTTTCTGAGTACATGTGTGAACCTGTTGACAATATGTTCCTGTAAAAACACCCTTAGATAGTATGATTACCTCAAGTGAAATAGGAAGCTTCTGCTGTAAGATAAAAGGCACAGTTTGTTTTGGCTGCTTATTCTGAGGACAAACCTGCATATGCTGCAATCTCCCAGGCTTCTTCCAGAAACACTGCGGCCAATCAGGAACATCTGTCATGACCCATCCCCCCCCTTTGAGCTCATCGGCCCAATCAGAGCAGCCAGTCAGGGGGCCACTGAGCTGTGACATGTCGGACTGCATTACCCGAAATTCCCTATGTATCCCCAAGGCTCTACTGCGTTGGGAGTGGGTGGTGTCGTCTGAGGCCTGTCTGCTAGGATGCCTCATTTTTCATCTGGTGTTCTCTCTCTCACTCTCCCACATCCATCCCTCACCTCTCTCTCTCTCTCTCTCTCTCTCTCTCTCTCTCTCTCTCTCTTTCTCTCTCTGTGTGGCGTCTCAGCCTGCCTCTCTCTTCCTAAATTTGGCATATATCACTTTTACACATGCCTTTGTGTCCCTGTGTATGTGTTTGACGGTGGCCTGCTGTCCTTTCCCTTTCCCCTACAGTACCATTCTCTTTTTCTATCTAACCCCCCACTGGAAACTATTGTTGGGGTTTTTGCGCATGTTCTGTCACTCTGACTAATTCAACATTTCTTTGAAATAAACATAGCCTCACACACTCACCCCCTCCGTTCCCAATTATCTCTGGCTTAATTAGACATTGACCCTCCATGGTGACTGTTTGTGTAAATCTGAGATTGTGTGTATGTTTGCAGGAGTAGCTTCTCCTGTCTAATTCAGCTGCAGTTGTCCTCACATGCCTTGGGATGTTCTGTCAGGCTGACTAATTACCAACTTGTGTGTGTGTGTGTGTGTGTGTGTGTGTGTGTGTGTGTGTGTGTGTGTGTGTGTGTGTTATATTCTTGAGGATGTTGCTGTTCAATAATGCAATTCAAGGCACCTACTCTGTATGAGTAAGCTCCGCTCTCACTGTAGCTCTGGACATCAATATCGATCACTGGCTTGTCAACACACCCAGTCAACTTGGCCACAGTCAATGATTTCTTATTTTTGAACAATCAATGCTTGGAAGAAAGTATGTGCGTGAGAGTGCCTGTGTGCAAGTCTTTGTGACATGAAAGTTTGGCGTGTACAGCGTGCAAATGCGAGTGCGTATGTATGTATCTTTGTGTTTTTGCTCTTCGCATACAGCACTCCATCCAGGCAGCTGATTGACAGCAAGTCATCTCCGTGGCAGAAAATCCATGGCCTCCTACCCTAGGACTGACTGCTGTCTCTCTTCTGCTGATTTAGTGTGATGCTAATTTGATTTCAGCTCACTGGACTCCCACTCCCTTTTGCGATTACCTTCAGGAGGCCTGGATCAGGCTCCTTAGGCTGGTCTAGGTGTTGTACTCATGCTGGGCAGCCTGAGAGTTTTTGACTTTGAGGTGGATTTGAAACTTGAGGGTGTTCACATTACCAGTGTAGCTCTTGTATGCATGCTGTTATGGATCCAAAAGTAATTAGAAGAATTACAATACAGTTAAATGAAGTCATAATTTGGCATTTTATGGCTTTAATGGACGGACAAAAGGAAATGCCAGGAATCGATGAGAGACAGTGCATAAAAATGTCACTATGCCAATATGGATGTGAACAACCTCAAACACCCTCAAAGATGAAAGTCAGCAGTTTAGTCATTGTTTCCGATCCAGTGTGCTGGATTCAAGCCAAAACAAAGAAAGGATGAAAAATGTTTCACTTTCCAAATACTTAGACTGCACCTACATCTGAAGAACCCTTTACGAAAAAGAAAAAATGGATTATATTTTCAATGGGCTGCAGAATCACTTTGTAGTGGTTGCCCTTGTGGTTTTAGGTGGTTCGATTGACTTGACTTTCTGCATAACAAGTGATATACAAAAGTCCCTGCTTTGGAAACTTGCTGCTTCTTTGCCCTCCATGCAGTTGGTTACATCATGAAGCTCAAATGAAAAATCCCACCAGCTGATAAGACCTGCTTTATATGAACCAATGATTCATGTCTGTCCATATTTGCATTCTGTACCATTTGAGCCATTCTAGCATTGCCATTTTTGGGTAAGGGTTTTAATGATGGGGGTCCAATCTAAGAAGCAACTACAGAGTTCCTCCTCATCCTTCCGCTTCCTTTCTATCACCCAGTACCTCTCAATCTTTCTCCCACTCTCTTTGTCAGTCTTCCAGTGGTTTGATGGGTGTAGCTGACAGATGACAATCTCATTTCCATTCAGGCGTGGTTCCCTGCTATCTGGGGGCTAAGCCATGCAATAGCTATAAGTGTCACATTAAATCCCAGCCAGGGCGATGGGAATGGCAGAGTGACAGAGAAGCCATTCACAGCCGCCATTATCTATGTCTCTGTGGGTGACACCCACAGATAGAAATGTGCAGCTGTAGTGTGCCTGTGTGGAAGTAAATACATGTTTAGGTAGCCATGATCTTTACAATGTCCCAGAGCAATTTCCTGCCTGACACCGACTGTGATTCGCTTCACAAGTTTAAAGTGATGTGAGTCCCACAGTTGACAGCAGCAGCAATGATGACAACGATGATGGTGACAATGATTACAATGGTCACACCGATACTGATCAATGATGATGATGATTGCAGTCAAAATTATTATTATGATGTGTGTGATGGCAAGGGCAATGACAGTAACAGTGGTGATCAATATTGGCAGCCGTGCTTGTAATGATAGTGATGGTGGTGGTGGTGATGATTTATGTAGATATTAATTATGATTGATTTGTCAAGAAAATTGCCCCAATTATCAGGGGAGTGAAAATGAATTTGATCATGTGTAGTTGAAGTCCATTACATTGACAGCAGGGTGTGATTACCTTCGCTAAAATGGACAGAAAGAAGAACTCCTATAATTATTCCAGCCAGTACACATCTAAATCCAAGTCAAATTGCACATCCACTTACAGACTGCAAGCATTATATTTCAGACCTTTTAATAGGCTCCATTATAGCTGTGGGGATAAATAGCATGACACCCTCGTTGTCTAGCACCCGTAAACTCAATGGCCAAAAGCTCCTTTTTTCTCCCCAAATTAACCAGCCCAAAAGAACAATTGAACTGGCACCTGGAAAAGGGCAGCAAAAACTTCACATGGCAGTCGAAGACAATTACCCAAAGAAGAATGCCGTCCTCTGCATTTGGCTGATGAGATTTTGTTGGGGTGCAAAAAGAAGAAGCGGAAGGCAAAGGAAAAAAAAATCCCAGTCCAATTACTGCGACCCTGAAGAGATTTGGAGTCTCTCTCGAAGGGTGTGTGACGGGTCGTTTGAATGGAACGGTGGCAGAAAAGGGGAAAATGAATTATTGATTCTAATTACACAGGCCTGCAAGTTTCTGCTTACTGTGTGACAGGTCTTTTTTTGGTTCTTTCATTGTAGACCCTGTTTATGGAAAGGGCTCAGACATTAACATTGTGCACTGATTGTTAAGTGACTGAAGTTGTTAACATTGATTATTTGGTTAGTGTTTGAGTTGCATTATGGTTCATGGTTTAAGGATTAACTTGCAAGTCCTTAAGATCTCTGTGCCATATTAACAAATACAGTACTGTCACAGTGGCTTTTTTACCACAGTTTGTACAGTTTATATTTATAATGCTGGTTTGAGTATCACTTTTCTGTGTCTGCCTTGCATTGCTCATTAGCTTATGTGTAGAACATATTTGCATGCAATGCCTTTTGTAAAGTTCAGCAGCAAAAAAGATGGAACTCTAAATGGGTTTGTGGTATACAATCCCCGACAAAAGTCTTGTCCCTTGTGTACAAATTGACCTGAAGTGCTGCTGAAATATATGTCTAATCAAGATTTAGTTACAAGAAATGGCTCATTTTAATCCCAACAGCTTTTGTAATAATGTTTTTCAGTGCAAAAAGAAACTGTCAAAAAGTATTCTAATATTCACAGCTTGTAAAGCCCATTGAGTCAATTTTTGCAAAGACATAAGTGTGTCGCCTTGTCAATATGAGCTTCACCTGTGACTAATAATGGATCATTAGTGTCTCAGGTGTGTATAAAAACAACCCCAGTACACTAGACCTTCACATCAACTGCAACTAGACATCTGCAAACACGCCTAAGATTCACCCTGAGACTAAAGTTTTGATTATCAAGATCCACTGCTGATGTGGCAGACCACCTCATGTGTCTCAGCTTCAATACAGAGGATTAAAAAAAACATTTGAAGACACTGAGATGTTTTTGACAAGCCCAGGTCAGGCAGACCCCGCAAGACAACTGCTCGAGGACCGTTTGTTGGCTCGAAAATCCAAGGCCAGCCCTTTTCCACTGCACCAGAGCTCCACCAGACCTGGTCCCCTGAAGTCCCTGTGTCAACCAGAACGATTTGTCGGATTCTGTCTCGAATGGCCTCCATGGTTAATCTTGCCCAGAGCCAGCACTGAACTAAAGCAATTGAAAAACGTGTGGCATTTGCCAAGGCCCACAGCCTGCTGAAAGGATGGCCGATGGAAAAGGGGAAGAAGTGATTTTTCAGATGAATCTCTGTTAATTACACCACAGTTGCCGCAAATATTGCAGGAGACCTACTGGAGCCCGGTATGGATCCAAGATTCACCCAGAAACAGTGAGTTTGTGGCGGAAAAATCAGGGTCTGGGGTTACATCCGTTTGGGGGTTGTGAGAGATCTGCAGGGTGGAGGCAACTCAATAGTCTCAATACCAAGAAATCTTAGCTACCTCTTATACCCAACCATAAAGAGGCCAAATTCTCTACAGCGATGGTGCTCCATCGCATACTTCCATCTCCACTTCAAAGTCCTCAAGGCGAAGAAGATCAAGATGCTCCAGATTGGCCGCCCAGTCACCAGACATGAACGTCATTGGCATATGTGGGTAGGATGAAAGAGGAAGCATGGAAGACCAAACCAAGAATATTGATGAACTCTGGGAGGCATGCAAGACTGCTTTCCTAGCTATTCTGATGACTCATCAATACATTGTATGAATCCTTGCCAACTGCATGGATGCAGTCCTTCAAGCTCATGGAAGTCATACAAGATATTAAATTTGAATCTCACAGCACCGATTTAATTTGCTGACATATTTTAGTATTTGTAGTAAATTTGTTCAATTTATGTATAGGTGACAAAACTTTGTCTTGCCAAAATTTGACCTTTCTGTCTTGTTTAAATATAAATCTTTTTTTAGTGAAACTAATTTATTTCAGTGCATTGAACATCATTTGGGAGGGTTTTAGCTTTTCATATGAGCTTTTCTACACCAGTGATTAATTAAAATCAGGTTTAATGGGGGAGCAGGTGTTTCTACAAAATAGATAAGCGACAAGACTTTTGTCAGGGACTGTATAATCCTCAGGGTAAATCTGAAAGGAAGATATTTAAATGCTATCATGTACAGGTTTCCCATCCTCAGCGTTTTTTTAGGTACCTAAAAAAGTGAACACAAGGTTTGCTTTGTTTTTTTAATTGCAGAAAACAAATGTTATACACCCACTTTCATAAATGTCTTAGTTTGAAATGCATTTCTGACTCAGATTATACCGGAGCTATAGTTTGTGCTTTCCTTATTATTACCTCCATCATATTGCAGTTGTTCCACTTGTCTCAAAGCTGATTTTTAAATGCACATCATGCGTGTGAATGCTTCTGTGCATGGGCATATATATGCTAAGCATCATGGAGATTGGAGCTCAGGGGTGGGCACAAAGTGTCTGATGGAAACAGGACACACTCCTTCAGAATACTGATGAGATGCTGTGCGGATTCCTCAGATGTGGAAGACACACATACACGGTCAACTGCACATACACAACCTCCACCTTGGTGATCCATGTCATGACTTGCTCTCTTCTGCATTTATCACAAATATACTTTGACATGAAGTCCACTGTGTTATATGAATGCCAACAAAACTCATAATGCATGCAGTAGTATTCTCCTACACTTAGATAGCAGAGAATAAGAATCTATTCACCAAAGGATGATGGAGCATACAGTCCTAAAATCTTGTTGGATGTGGCTTGAAGGGGGTTGTACTATTTTAAAAGCCAATAGAAGTTGTCCTCACGAGATATATCATTTCTAAATCCTGATAATATTTCCTACCACAGAGAGCTATGTTTTAGACCAGATGAATAACGTGAAGCTGTTAGCTGTTATAATATCTTAGTGTTGATTTATCTCAGTTTTCAGAAGTTCAACAGTAAATCTGGGTCTTTTGGTTTCTGTGTTTGCTACACGACCCCGGTTGCTTTGCATAACCAGGTGAAACTGTTCAGAAGATTCTGGCTTACCTAAAGATAAATAGACTAAGATAAATGAAGACTTTGCTCAGTTCTGCCACATTCAGAGTCTTTGATATGGTCTATGTTGGTATCTGTTAACTCTTTTCCAAGCCGCACACCGGCTCAGAGTCAGAGGACCAGCGTGCCAGGTAATGGGGGGGATCTGCCTCATACAAGTGGCAGAAGTTGCGTGCCATGAAGTCAGCAGCTAGCTCCAGTGGGTGGAGGAGAGGCTTGGAAATATACTCCGCTGGGTCCATACTGGTCAGATCGTTCTGTGATGTGAGTGTAATGAGGACCCAAAAGCAGAGAAGGGCAGGCAGGCAGGAGAGAGTGTCCAAAGTTTTATTGTACACAAAAAACGAAAATAGCAAAAACACAGGGCATACTGGATGAAACACAAAGTCCAAAAGTCCAGGGCGAAAAAAAGAAAAAGGAAGAGAACAGAGAACAAAGGCAGGGAAAAACTCACGGGGATAAATGGGTACGGGAACAACACGTGGAAAACTCCTGACAGGACAACGAACAACATGGCGCAAAGAAACACGAACAATCTGACAAGAGACAAAGGAGATACAGAGGTCAAATACAAGAGGTAACGAGGTAATGAGAAACAGGTGATACATCAGGTGACTTATATTAGGGCGGGGCAGGACAATCAGACAGACAAGAAGTAAAACCAGAGACAAGACGAGACAGACACCAACCTTCAAAATAAAACAGGAAACCAAACATGCAGACACTCACAGGCAAATACAAGACAGAGAACCAAAGAAGGAGAAAAAGAAACCAAAGCTAACACCCAAACCATAACAAACTGATTGATTATTTTTCTGACTGTAAATCACTAAGTATATATCTTCCACCACATATACCATATTATGATTATTATTATATAAAGAATGTCAATTGTATCGTTTGACTCATAAATCAATACTATCAGAATTTTTTATTTTTTATTACCACTTAATTTTAACCCCCCTACAATGTAAGGATTCAGTGAGGTTGCCTCTTCACGTGAAAACATTGTCTAAAAAATACTGTTGCTCTCTACTATTGGTCTAATTCACCTTATCATAGTGTGGGTGTTCCTGAGTCAATTCCTGACTTATTTTTTTGGAAGGAAGGGAAATGAGGTCAGATGATTTTCCTTTCCTGTCCTGGTGATAGATGTAGTGATTGATATGCATGTGCTCTGATGTATGTATAGGTATCTGTGTCTGTGTAATTCTAGTTGGTTCATGTAGGGAACCAGAGACAGCACACATACAGCACACAGTATGTGTGTGCAGTTGTGCAAGGGGCCATAGACAAGGGTTCATGATGGGATAGGATACCACGGCAGTGATAGGGGATGCGATTGCATGTGTGGCTGTGTGTATGTTCATGGGTGTATGATGGGATACGGTGGATAAGATCTCATTTCTATTTCTTGGTAGAGCATTGGTAGTGATTGAGCAGAGCGAGCATTGTAGGGTTGTTGGGGTTTGTTGGGTAACAAGCCCACTAGCAATCCCATATTTACGGTACCCGTTGATTTATTACATCACATGCATTACTGGGGAGCATAGAGCACAGAGGGAGGAAAGGGAACATGTAAAAGGGAGATATGACTGAGGAAAAGCAGCCCCTCTGTGTCTCTGTGACGGCCCTTTGAATTGGGAAAAAAAAAGATAATACTTTAAAAGCATTAAATAAATATTGAATAACGGCAGTGTTGGTTTCACATTATTAAATTTAATGTTTCCTTATTTCATTTAGTCTCATATATATTAATTCCCTTAAGAAATGGCAGGCATATGAAAAGAAATCAAACTTGAAATCAAACCCCAGAGCTTGTATGCTTACATTCACAGATTTACTGGTTTTTATGACCTCCCACCCCTCACCACCTACTGGCTACTATCTCACTGTCTCTCTCAATCTTTCTATCTATCTCTCTCCCCCTTCTCCCCCAAAATTCAATCTCGTATTTGCTGGTGATGGAGAGGAGCTCGGCAGTTTTATGCCAGGCGCAGTAGAATATATTAAACTGCAGGACAAATATAAATAAATAAAGGGGGGATCTATCTGTCCTAGTTTCTCTTCATTGAATGAACATGATTTGGTCTAGCATGCTGTTTCATTTACTTTTTTTTTCTTTCTTTCCACTGCATGCAATGCGGTGTTCAGTACAGTTTGTAGCCAAATATTGATATTGACTGCCTGAGGCTTGTGTGGAAGGTGATGATAGGGGAAAAAATAGTTAGAGTAAGGTTGCTTGGATATGGGAAGGATTTTGGGCATTGCAGCCTAAGTAAGCTACCATAACATTGGGTCAGTCAGTGGCAGACTTAATTCATCTCAACTTTTTGTTGCGGGGCGCTGTGGGTTTTTTATGCACCCCCCTTTGGCCCCTAGCACCTCAACTTAAACGCTTCCGCCTGATAGGGTCTGAATGCTGCCTTAGGGAGATATCTTTCCCTGCCTTTTCTAATGGTGTAAATATTGGTGAAACATCTTACTTTGTTATTAGAAATTAAGTTATTAATTAGCTTCTTTTGTTCTTTTTTCTCTTACTTCTCTTGGTGTTACTGGATGCTAAACAGACAGAAAACCTCAGATTAGTAATAGGGCTGCTACTAACTATTATTTTCATAATTGATTACTTTAGTGAATATTTTTTTCAGATTAATCAATCAATCCTTAATCTATGAAGTGGTAGAACATAGTAAACATTGCCAAGCACAACTTTCCAAATAGCTTGTTTGTGCTGGACCAGCAGCACAAAACCCCAAAATATTGAGTTTACAATTACATAAAACAGGGGAAAGCAGCCTCACATTTAATATGCTTGAACCAGTCAATGTTCCTGCCTATGTGTGGGTTTGAGGCTTCAAGAGAATTGTGTTGGCACAATATGATGTTCCCTTCACTTTTTATTTAAAAAGCAGGAAATAAGGCATGAATGAACAGGTCACTTTTGCGTGGGCCGCTCTCTCTCTCTGGCAACACATACTGAGCCTTATAAAATCTTTTGCTTTAGATTGCACCAGCGGATGCAGTGATGGAGAGATGAAAAGAGGAGGTGGGAGAGCGGAAGACGGAGAGATTGGATAAGGGTGTGAAAGCCAGGCAGCAACAGGAGATGAAAAGAAGCTTCTAAAGCAAGAGAAGCCATTGAAAATCAGGTGTGGGTGTCTAAAATGTGCTACAGGAGATGGAAAGAGCATGTGAAAAAAAGAAAGGGTGAAAGAAAAGAAAAAAGAAGAGGTCAAGATGGAAAGGCTAAAACAAACAAACGCGGAAAACCACAAACTTGGCTGACAGAGCTGATGGATGGAGACCAGCTAGTGGGAGATGTGTTGCAGTTATTGAAGGAGAGTGCAGCCAATAACCTCCCGTGGGTCCATTGTGTCAAGTCCATATCCACAGCCAGCAAGGCAGCAAGTGTAATAGGAATTCCCTATTGACCGGTCAATGGGAGGCCGGGGATCTATTCTCCTAGTCCGGTAGGAAGAGAGCGCCAGCACCTTGCTTTGATGCTTGGGGAAAGCATGCCATGACAGCAAAAAGACAGACAATAGCAGGCAGTTGTTTTGATTCAGGTGAAGAGTTGAGAGTGCTGTGGGTTATCTGTAAAAGCTGTCACAGCTCTGAATAATACCGCAGTTTGACCCACCTCCATTCCTGGAATCCAAACCTTTTTGTTGCACACTGCCTGAATGTTTCATGATTCCCGCAAGTTGATTGTCAGTCAAATGTCAATCCATGCCCAATCCCTCAGATTTACTCCTAGTTTTTCTCCGCTTGACGCAAACAAAACGGGACTTCGTGTCATTCATCTTTCATATTCCTCGAATGCTCAAAGGTTCACCAAACTTCCGTCACTCTCAGCATGGAGATGCATTACCTCTGGTGTCATCGCTTCATGTTGCCGTGGCACCCAATGGCAGCCTAGAGATCATTGATTGACGCACTGGCAGTATCACTCCTGACATGACGAGATAAGTGACGGGTGACACCAAAGTCTCACGCCAGCGATGGCAGAGCATCATGGGTGACAATACCCTCTCATAGCCTTTTGTTGCACGCTATGAAATGAACATTTTTATAGAGTATAGATCACGTATAGATCATGAACATACTAACCAACAAAGAGTCCATTTCTCTCTGTGAAATAGTCTCTGATGCTTATATACGCAAGTTATCTCTCTGTCACACAAACGCACACACAGATGCACACGCACGCACACACACACACACACACACACAC
>NC_045755.1:13819591-13821643 GCF_008692095.1 Etheostoma spectabile | reverse complement strand
ACACACACACACACACACACACACACACAAACATATCCTATCTTCCAAATCCGTCTTTTCCACGGCTCATTTCCTCTCTCCTCTTCTCTAAAAATGACAGTGGCAGATATTTCCACTCACTCGGAAGGAAAAAGAGCAGATATATCTAGTTGAGTCACAAAATTGGGTTCAAATTATATTTCTCTGTCAAGACAGCCTTGACTTCTTCTTACCAGACCTGACATTTGGAGTGTATCCACAGGGTACCAATTTTGCTCTCTTCCTTCCATTCAACACTGGGCTGAGTCACTTATGTATTGTGAATGCACTCATGGCCTATTAGATATTGTTTTGCTAGCAGCATTTTTTCTTTGAGGAGATATCACTGTTGTTCACACCTCTTCCTGGGTCATAGGTAGTTCATTTGATGGACTCTGGATTTCTGCAGAGCTAAACTATATTGTAGTCTGTCAAGGGTGTTGGTCATAGAGTGACCTTTACATACAACATTTGAAGATTACGCTGGATGAAACTTGTATTGATCCTTGTGGGATTACAGTAGCAAAGCCTAAGTTATAACAATAGCTATATTGTACAGCCTTAGCTGGCCAAAAAAGAATCAATGCTGCAAAATAATTCAACATGATTAAAACATGAAATGTTGTAGGACGTAATGGATAATGAAGAAAAATAACAACAGACTTAAACCACATGTAAGGCTGCAGCTATAAATATTATTCAAACAAAAGAGTTGACATTGACTAGCCTAAAAAGAAACTTGGAGTATGACTCTGCAAATATCCAAACACGTCAGATTCTTCTATGGGTTTACAATTGTGGTTCATAACTTACTTTTTTAACAGACTTTCAGCCCTTTCATTGTAAAATATGCTGCCAGCCAACCTGCAGGGCTGCAACATGTCACAAAGATTTCACCAACTTCCTTCCAGTTTAAACCACTGGTAAATGCTCTTTTCCTGAGCCCAGATTAACGTCAGTGACACTCCTGAGCCTGGTTGACAAAACCTAAAGAATGGAGCCTCCGAGAGTCAGGCTAATTGAGAAATAGCGGATCCTCTCCTCAGGATAGGCTAATGCTAATTCTTGCGGTTTGAGTTCAGAAAGGAATAGATGACATTAAAGAACCAATTTGTCCTATCTGTTACCCCAACTACCAGTCCTCTAGCTCCTAGTGGAGTTTCTGTAATTAGTATGATATGATTAAAGGCCACCTCATTTAAATTATAATAACTATTTTTGTGGCAACTAGGTGAGATTAAAAGAGACTGGAAAAGGAAGAGGAAATAACATTTTTTTTTTTTTTCAAAAATGAATAGGATCAAATATTATTCCTGAACTTCTTATTGATAACAGACAAAACTGACACACATACACAGCTGCACATGCGCATATAGAGAAGCTTCCTTTTTTCCAAGGACTAAAATGAAAACAAGCTGCTGGAGTGGTGAAAACCACTTTATAGAGTAAAATCCCCAGGCTTTGACCGGGTATAGAGATGATGCAGGGACTTACAGCACCATGGCTTTGGTTAAACCATACAAAGCTTCTCTTTTGATTTTAGATCTCATCCGCATCAAAACAATCTTAGAGTTAAATAGGTAAAAAGGTTTATACCATTCTTCTCACTGACACTTTCAGATAAGACAGAGAGAGAAAGTCTCTGCACTGTATTTCCAGACGTCCAGTCGTCCTCCTGTGGAAACAACCAGTCGGAATACAAGAGCAATTCAAATGTTCGTCCAACAGTGCGGTCTCTGAGGTGCAGGATATGACACTTGCAAAGATATCTCAACCATGTTCAGCGTTTTGTGGCTGAACAAAGCTCTCTGCTGCACTGCCTGTCAGATTCCCGAGGTCAAAGCAATGATGTAAAATTTAAACAGCTATTTTTGCCTTTACGTTACTCCGATTTTTTTCCTTCCCGCAGAGATGACAATGTTTTGCCTGTCTGACATAGTTGTATCTTTGAACTTTCTCTTGTACTGAGTCCAGCTGAGGAGAAACTGCTGAGTAGTCGAGACCAGTGTGTGTGTGTGTGTGTGTGTGTGTGTG
>NC_045755.1:13777326-13819581 GCF_008692095.1 Etheostoma spectabile | reverse complement strand
TGTGTGTGTGTGTGTGTGTGTGTGTGTCAGCAGAGGAGGTTGTTGGACAGCAAGGACGTGGCATAATGACAGCTCCATTAGTGGCCCTCCTGGGGCTCTATAGGGGCCCTCTGATCAGTCTGGCCCCTGCTTGGCTCTTGGCCTGTGGCCCTCGATTCAACATTGTGCACACACCCCGTATTGGCAAGCGTTACTGATACAAGGGCAAACACACACAAGGATGCAGATGTATTATGCATGCATAGACACACTTAAAGGCAAATGTATGTGTGCCTACGTAGTGGGTATTATGAATATGCATGTATACATTTCCATGATAATTATAATGTGCAAATACAAGCTTTTACATACACACACACTTGCACAGAAACATACAAAAAAAACACATTCAGACAAACAGCATTCCCAGCTGGCTGAAAAGGTATGCTAGAAGGTTAATCACACTCTTGCACATCGTTTGAAACACACACACACACACATAATGCATTCACAAATTAATAGACAATTAATTTACATTGCACAGTAGATGTTTAGTTTGCAGGGCTGATGTTGAAGGGTATGAAAGAAATCGCAACACATTGGCCATTTGACCAAAGGTGCTGGAAGTACGGTGGCCGAGACAATTCAACAATAATGCTAAAGGTACAACATTGGAGGAGGAAAGTTGTTGTATGTTTGAGAACTAAGTGAAACATGGTTCCTGGCTGATTACTGTATGATTACTCATATGTCACTATGTGATTGTCACAAATGAGAAATGTTGTTCAATATCTTTTTTATTTTCATATGTATACTCTGTCATTCAGGCTACGAAGCTATAGCTAAAGTCGCCTAAACGGTGCCCTGCGTCTTTTAATGCAGGAGTGCTATGTTTAAAGTATATTGTTTGTCACGTTAAGTGAAGCTGTTTAAATCACACAAATGTTACATGCCACTGTTGCGTGCTTGTAACTTGTTAACCGTATCTATATGGTTATTGATCTGCTCCAAGCGCCAAATTATATACAGTATATTACCAGTTGTACAATCTATGGTTTTGTTGCATGTCCTCAGTCTTACCCTACAAATAGACACACACACACACACACACACACACACACACACACACACACACACACACACACACACACACACTTTCCTTCAAAGCTTAAATGGCAGTATACATACTTGTGAAAATACAAAGATATTGAACAACATTGCTTATATGTGACAATCACATAGCAACAGTAATCATATATAGCAAGGAACCATGTTTCACTTACTTCTCAAACATACAAGAACTTTCCTGCAGCTCATCTGCCAACTCTTTGTCAACAACACGCTCACTTCCGTTGTCACTCACTTCCGTTGTCACTTATGTATTTGTGTTGTAGGTTTTGCATTTGTGTTGTAGCTTTTGTATTTGTGTTTAAAGTCTGTGTTGCAGGGCTCATTTTCCATACATGGATTGAGTGCTTTATGTACCCATTAATCAATAGCGGTGGTTAACCTGCAACATGGGCTTTAAGCTTTTGAGTTGTATTTGTGTTGAACCGTTTATGGAAGAAACAGCAGATCATTTGCCACCTTGTTTTCACCCCAGATTTGTCAAGCTACACTGTGTGATCATAGCAAGGTCAAACTGTACAGTTCAACAGTCAGCTGGATCAATAACAACGTGGTTTCCTGTCCCTGTCTGGTGCTTTGGCCTGTGTATGGCTGTTCTCTGTGTGGCAGATTGATATCCAGAAAATGTGAAGTTGTCAACTGACTGTGTCTATCAAACTGCTTGTCAGGGCTATTAATCTTGTTTCTACGTGTCAACAGGGGACACTTGAAGATAGGACCAACCCACAGTCTATGAATTGCTTGAGTTCTGGGTTCTCCTGTGGTGGACAGTTGTTTGCAGATGTCTTTGTATTGATTATTCATGCGCTAGTAATGGCCAGTCAGTGCATGTAAGTGATATTGCTGAATCAATGAATAAACAGAAATCCTGCTGTTCATTTGCAGGAAAAATATAATGCTCTCAGCATGCATGATGTATTTGCAACTTAATCACACACCCAAAACTTGGCTCCAGAACTGTTTGTGAATCCCTTGTGGGCTTACTCTCTCGTTACATTTGCTTCCCCCATATCCACGTCTCTCCCAGGTTATGGGGCTAATTCCTCACGTCTCTTCCTATTTCTCCAATCTCCTTCCTCGGGTGTTAAATTATGGATGAAACCTACCTGACAAGGCACAGAGTTACATAAGCCTCCCTCTGTCCTCTCACCTGGATCCCAGCGGCTTCATTATTCTGTGTGAGGATCATTTGGCTGTGAGTAAGCCCTGCGCCGCCACATGGGAGCTGACATTAATATTTATTAGAAAGGTTTTTTGGGTGAGAGGAGATATCAGGGAAAAGAGAATAGATGGACAGATAAAAACTGAGAAAGAACACTGTGAGAGTGTGTGTGAGAGAAAGAGATAGTGTGTTTGTGTGTTTATGTATGTGTGTTACATGTTCAAGCAATTGTGAGGTTTAGGCCACAGCCAAAGGTTGTGAAAGCTAGATAGACCTGACATATAGAGGACGATACAGCCATCTGTTTTAGGATATGGTGATTTTTAATGTTTTTTTATTCATTTTTTTGGGGGGGTGAAAGCTAACAGCATGTTGGGTTATTTATTCATAATACGATACAGTGTGCCAAGAGCATGCTCTCAAGAGCATATTTTTTTTCCGCAGAGGGCGGTGCTCTCTTGGCTTGTCTCCTTGAACTAAGCATATGAAATAATGAAATTTGACGTTGCAAGATTAAAAAATAAAAGTCACATTAAATTAAAATAAAATGAAATATGACAAAAAATAGAAATTACTTTTCCTCTTAGAGGACTGCCTCGGTGAATGTACATTATATTCCTATAAATCTTCTTTTGTCTTTACAATATTTAACGTAGTTCGTAATGACTTCTTCCATCTCCTTTATACATTGTTGTATATATTGTAGATGCATTACAGTGAATTATTATATTCATGCGATTTTACTGATACCAGTCTTAGATAACAGAAGCTGTGCCCAGGGATCAAGTCTTGTTTTATCTTGTCTGAGCATGGTTTTACAATGGGGTCTTGGATGACGAGTTATCATTGACAATCACTTTAGCATCTCTCGCCCCTGCTTCTCAGTGGTGCATAATCACCTAATGTTGGGATGCATAATTGTATGTTTAACCGCAACAGCAATGAGTTTTTCTCTGACGTGTTTGCGGTGGCTCCAGACTGTTTAATCCCATTTGTTGTTTAGGCTCTACGGCCAGCGTATATTCAAAGCAGACCTCCATTTAGGCCTGTTGTGCTCCCTTTGCACCAACAAGATTCAATTACTGTACACAGAGAGCATGATTGCATTTGGTTAGGAGCTTCTGCTGTGGCTGCATCCTGACCAGGTGCATTCAAGGTGTCTTTGTTCATGTATAGTATAGAGGCAAACTGGAAGTGGGGGGACAATATAGCTTATAACAATGTTCAAGTTCAAGGTCTTTATTATTATCAGGTGCGCAACATTTACAAGACAAGTTGGCAATGAAAATCTTAGGCCTCAGGCGCCCTCCAACAATGCTCAAAACATCTCATTAACATCTATATAAAATTGCACAAGCAAACGCAAAATCTGAATCTAAGACGTAAAATAGTGCAAGTTAAAATATGGAGCTAAAATATATACAGTAAAAAACAGAAATTAAATAAGCAAAGTTGAGGAGGAGTTTGAAACTCTGCAGCCATCCTCAGTGCCATCTTTCAAAGAGAGTTCCGTTTCCTGCTTCTTGTATTCAGCGCACATGGTCGCCACGAAACGTCTGGTCTTTCATTCTGATTGCATTCAGAATGGCTCAAAGAATGGACTTCTGGGCACCTGGGTAGCGGCTCAACTGGTGGAACGGACGCCCGTAAATAAGTGCAACCCGGTCTATTTGACCAAGTCTGCAATGTTACAAAACCATGGAGGTGCTGGGCTTGATGATCAGACCCTCCGCAGACCCTCCCTGCACAGTTGCCCAGGCCGCGTTTGCGTAATATCGCCGTCCGCACAGCACCAACCGCGCTGCACGCAAGACGCATGAAACAGCTTTTAGTTGTTCGTACCGACAAACCCACAGAGAAGTAGATTAGTGTCTTTCAACTCATTGTCGTGGTTTTCGGACAGCAACTGCGCTGTTTTGGTTCATTCTCACCATTCTCATAGCTTTGTTTACAGCCGTAGCAGGCAGCTCTTTTCAGCATGAAGTCCTGTGGCCAACAGGGGCAAACGCACTGCAACTTAAAAAAAACACATGCAAATAGACAAAACACAGGCTAATTAAGAAAACTTCATTAATTTGACAACACATGCACAGCATTTAGCAAACAGGCTGCAAATACACACAACACAAGCAAATACACAAACAGAAACGATGCAAAATGAAAAGCACATAAAGCCCAAAAACAAATGGAACAGCCAAATGCCGCATCCAGTTTACACAACGGAAGGTGAGGGAATGCCAGACAGAGCAGATATTTAGTTTTTTTATTAGATTTTGAATAAGTGTTCTACTTTTCAGTAACCTAAATAGGCTTTTAATTAGTGTTATCTAGCAAGCTCTTGTAGAAGTCAGTCTCTAACACGGTAGCTACATAAACCTGTTGCTCTTTTATAAGACTGTAATAGACTAAGACCAAACGTAAAAATGAATATGCACCTTTTTATGTCGCCTCTTTACTACACTTCTTCCTGTTTCCAATACAAACCTCTCATCTACTTATGTTGCTTTAGTTTTGGGGGTTTGTGTGCTTTTCATTTTGCATTGTTTTTTAATTTATAGCGCGTTTGTGTATTTGGTTGTGTTTGTGTGTATTTGCAGCGTGTTTGCTAAATGTTGCTAAATGCTGTGCATGTGTTGTCAAATCAATGAAGATGTTTTCTTAATTTGCTTGTGTTTTGTCTATTTGCATGTTGTTTCTTTGTTAGTTGCAGTGTGCCTGCCCCTGTCGGCCACCGTAAAAAAAGCACTAAAAACCCGATACGCTGCCTGTCCATTCCCAAACAGCAGACAGAGTTTGCGACCAGCTGATGAACATAGTGAAAAGAACTTTCACTTTACTTACTAACTGAATTCATTATTTTCTCATTGTTTTATTCAGATATCATCAATTCTAACCTGGCTGAACAGACTTAAAAACACCATAATTACTCACTTGGATCACAAAGCCTCTGAACATACTATAAATGCAAGTAATGACTCATTGGAAAGCCAAAGGGAAGCACAGAAGAAGCTTTTAAATTAAGTCTCTGGACCAAGCAATGGCAGCAGTATAGCTCACATTTATACGGCACATCCGACCCCGCTGGTGTAACATTTATATCCAAACAACATTATACTAAAGACAAACTATTGGATGTGGATGTTTACCAGCCTTATGGAATTATTCTGTTAAACATCCATCTTTAATGTATGTAAAACCATAAAAACTAATTTGTAAAAGAGAAAGCAATCTGTTTTGGGAGAACAGTTTTTTTGTGTTTATAAAAGAAGAGAGAATTGGTCAATGGGATTTATTTTTTCATACACAGAAGCATTCATCCTCATTCACAGATGCTGAGGCATATGGGCGACCCAAGCAACAGCCATCTTTTCTCAAGAGTGATGTGTTACCTCTCTCCCAGCTGCTTGGCGTTGCACTATAACGAAAAAGAGATGACAAACAAATCAACACTGAATCGGCTCATTCGGAGCGACCCTTGTCACACAGCCTTCAAAAAGAGTGCTGGAAAGTACTTTTACCACTTTGCCTGTAATTCTAGGTCCATTCAGGCTCACCTCTTAAATTCTGACACTCAGTGATTGCATTTCAAAAGTTTATTTTTTCTCGTTTTTTCAGCCCATGAGTCACACAGGGTAGCAAACAACAAGCGCTCAGGTTGGTGGATATTGATGCGTGACTCGTAGTTTTGCTGGGGGATTAGCTTGATAATTAGTTAGTTGTGCACCAGTCAGATGTCTTCCAGCACACAGACCTGGCAGAGAAAACAAGCTTGTTCTACAGAAATGTCATTAGCATCCACCTCGCAGCCTTTTTTTGTATTTTGAGTGACACTGATGATGTAATTGGGTCTGTTAACCAACAACGTTCTACAACATGTCCTGCACTGACAAGGTAGAAATTAGTCATATGTATCTTTGGCCAAGAACTTTCACTGTTCATGTAGTGAGAAAAACATACTTTTTATAATAATAGTAAATCAAGTGTTTTAAAGGGAGGTACAAAAGTGAAAAGTTGAATTCCTAAGTATTAAAACACACCCTTTTTCACTGTAGACCGAGGTTTGCTGCTACTGTCTCAGTCTGGTATGACCGATAGCTTATGGTGGCTAATGTTAGCAAACCTAACAGATATTGAGTGATTTTGCTGACTTTTTTATACTGGTCATTCTCTATGCTATCATGTCACAGATTAACATTTAAATGGTTTTATCACAAGAAGTAAACACATCATTGTTTTTTACTGAAATGTTTATCTGTGATAAATTTTAGTCCAGTGTAACAGTAGCACAAGCAAAGAAGAGTAATAAATCAGCTAAATAATTCACTAACATCACAGAAATATTTACTTTAATTTATAGTCTGCTAACATAGTAGTACTATGTAATACTAATACTACAATAATAAAAATAATAATAATAGTAGCTACTGTACCAGTCTAAATAAGACGGTAGCAGCAAAACGCCTGAGTATGTTGACTCGAGCAATTGTTTAAATTATTTCTTATGAATTAAGCTTTTAATTTGTAAAAGGAATAATGTGTTTATTTGTCATTTTAAAAAGTATTTTTCTGCCTAATCTCGTGCAATGTTCTCAACCCTTAGAGTGCCATATGGAAGTTTGTAAATAATTCATTTTCTCAGTGCTTTAATACTTCTGTAATATATAAAAGAGCTGCAACCACCGTGGGGTTTAACTCATATGTATGCAATTTGAAAAAGAGAAATGAATATGGATTTGTCACAAACCTGACAGATTGAGGTTAGACCTTAAGCTATTGCTAAACTTAAGACCTGTGCAAAACAGCAGTTCAATTCCTAGTAGGGAATGACACTGTCACGCATGAAAATAACATTGCAGCAGAGTGTTTACATTTCTAAATAGACACACACAGCTGTGTCCCGTGTTGATATACTGTATGCTGGCTATTGAAAAAAATCCCTGAACCAAGTGGGAGGTAAATGCAGTATGCACTTAAACACCTTTTGCCATGTTGAAATTAATGTAAATGCAATGCTGTGTGTTGGTTTAAAGGTCCTCTGTTGATACCTAGTGGCTTGTGTCAGTGTACCTTGCTGCGCATATGTCAAGCTGGCCTCTGGAAAACTCCATCCCCTCCGGCCACCAGCCTGGAGGCCTATGACACTGAGAGTCTCATTAAAAAGATATAGTAGGTTCATGCCACAGGGGTTAGGGGAGCACTATCTCCACTTTAAGACTATAAACGTCTCCTCTCTTCCCAGTGACCGCTCTGCTGATGCTTGAAGGTAGCCTGGGGACAGTTGTCCCAGGCTCTGACCATGGTTACCTTCTGAAACACTGCAGGTTAAAAAAATTACAGTAAGTTGAAGGGAGGCAAAAATAAAAATGAAAGTAAACATTATTCTGGTGGGTGCAAGCAGTGCTCAAAAGGAAAAGTTATTTCTCCAAAGGGACTCCAACAATCCTCTGAAATAAAATGAACCCAAACACATGGTAAAAGAGAGTGAAGCAAGCATGTATGTACTGGACTCACACACAGTCATGGTTTACTCATACTGATGAGCTTACCATGTGGCAATTAGTGACTTTCTATTCAAGCTGCTCATCATAACACACCTGTGAGTTTATTATGCAAGTACTTTCCCTCTGTAACTACAGACTTCAGTCTTCTGTCAATTCTCTTCCTGTTAGATATCCTGTGTGCTTAGTTTTATTTCTACTGAGAATAACTTAGCTGGTAATTATACCCATTTTCCTGCAGCAATCTGTGGTACAAATGCATTAAAATAGACCTACTGGTGGCTATAATTGAATCTACAATGTTATCTGGAAGAAAGATTGCTAGAAACAGAAAGTAAACATGAATATTAGAATGGACAAGTTTGCCTTCGATGCTTTTTTTCTATGAAAGCTGTTTTTTATTTCAAACTGACCATGAAAGTTTTATGAAAGCGTTATACTGTATACTCCACTGTACCAAAGTTAAAAAAAAACAGCCTGTTATTGTTGTTCATCAGCATGTAGATGGGAGGTAAATGTATTCATCTCCTACCGAGGAGAAGCCTGATCTGTATTCATATCCTCATTTGCATATTTCCCAATGATCTCTCTTCATCTATACCCTCTCTCTCTCTCGCTCTTCGTTTGTTTTATCAAAGAAGACTGACAGTGAATTTACTACAATTTCCGCATTTTAGCCCATCTATAAAATAAAGTTTGATATCCAGGGGATATGGAGTTAAAGTTGTAACATGTCGAGGAGGGTGTTGCAGTTCTACCTTATAGCTTCAAGTTTGATCAGACATTAGACAATGTAACATTTAAGCCAACTGAGGCATATTGATTTTCATGCTGAGGTCGGACTATTATATCATCAGTTTTATATTTCCTTTATGTTCTTACATTAGATACTGGACAGAAGAAAGCCATTTCTACTCAATGGACCTGTTGAGAACACCTATTTATTCGCCACAACAGCCCTCCTGTTTGACTCCACTTTGCGGTACAGTAAAGCCTTCTTATACATTCACCCGGGGCTCCTTCTCTCCATTATTTTACTTTTAATAAATGTATGCATTGATGTAACAAAAACTCCCACAGCTCCCACATCAGGGATTTTTTTAAACATATCTGAGACTTCACATCAAAGATTGCCACTGTTCCCGACAGTAGGAGCTGCGCCGCCATAGTGAATGTGTCTGATTGCAATACATTATTCAAGACATGCTGCTATACGTATTCACCAATCTGGAGTCAATTGAGCTGCAAGGCTGTACAATTGCAGAGATGTTCCCAGTCAACCAAATGAAAGAAATACAGGCAATCTGAGAGAAGCTGCTGAGAACAGTCAAACTGTGATAAAATTCGATGAGACTCTGCTGGGTGAAATCCTAACTACTGACCGTCATGTATATTCGCTTTCCAAAGCTGTTTCAGTTATAAACTTGGAAACAACTTTCATAATATGTCATTGAAGGTGTTTATCAGCAACACATCACAGTGACATTTCTGTGTACAATTCAAGGTACAATCCAGTTTGGATGAATAGGGATGACATATTCCAGAGTTAAAGCAATTTTCAGTTGTGATCCTCTTTTTTAAGAGTGATGAGACTGTAGTGCACTTTAAGTGAAAAGTCCCCACCTTAACAAGATGCACTACAATTTGTTCACATTTTGCACCCTCTACCTCACACTTCTTGTCGTGTATATGCGCTCCACTTCCCAGCATAAATCCATATACTTTGAGGCAAATGTCAACATTGGTTAGAGAGAAAGCAGCGGGCAGAGGAGACAAAAATACAGAGAAGGCACATTGATTCATTATATAAAGGTGGTTTGTGACATTATACAGTGTATCTCTGGTCAAAAGTGTAAGTCTCTAAAAGGGCATTGCAATACATTAACCAGCACGACAGGAAAACTCGTGGATCTGTGTGTTTCAAAGCGGTTCTTTTTCACTTATACCTCTCAGACTTAAAAGGTATTGGGCTCTGGCTTATTGATTGCTTCGTATTCAGCCGACTTCATTGCAGCAGTGCTTACTAGTGGCAGCATGTTTTGTTTGATCACTCATTAGCAACTAATCATTAATGTGTCTGAACATTTCTCTTTTATCTTTCGGAAAGCTTGATCTGGGGAGGTGTTCAATCAGCTGAGCCTGGCAAGGTTAAGGAATACATTTGCGCCTTTTGTGATCAAAACGTATTATTTTCCACACTTGCATGCCTCTACCAAGTGCGTTTGTGCTCTTCATCTTAGATCTTGAGCAGGTTAAGATAGAGCAGAGTCAATGAAAAGGTGTTGAGACTCAAGGATTATTTATTTAGCAGAGGCTCTTTGTGTCTCTTATCAGACAGAGTCTTTTTGTGTCTCTTATCAGCAAAGGATACAATCTGTTTCATATGCCATCAGATTTACCAAATGGTTCTTCTAAGCTAGACAATTGATTTGTGTCTTCTTCCTTGTTGTACACAGCGTATCGCAGATCAGTTATGCTTGACTTCTCCTCCATATGTGTTGAATGTTCTACTGAATTAATCAGTTTGCATACGTCTGAGGCGATGCAGACAGAAGGAAAAGAAGGACAGACGTAGGGAAAATTAATTCAATCTCAATTGTAGTTGACATTGACAGTAACACTCAGCATTAGCAGTGTGATGTTTTACATATGTAGTAGGATAATGCATGCATTATTGCATGTTGACTACATATACCCCACCTTAATTGGCTTATGTCTCGAAATGACGGCATCTGGAGCACTGTTTTGTATTAAAGGCGTTCATAAATTGCTTCTTTTAATGACTTTTCTCTCTGGCAAATTCTTTCTCCTGTTCTTTACACCATCTCATTCTTCTCTCACAACAGTTTCTTTCTTCTGCAATCCTTCCTCTCTTGCAGCTCTTTCCCCACACCTACTTTCATCATCGTTCATCCTTCTGTCTCCAGATATTTTCCAGATACTTACATCCCCATTTACTCCCCCTTGTTTTCTCTATCACATCTTTCTCCATTTTTAGCAAAGGCTTAGACCGTCTAAGGTAGCAAAAGCTGCAGCCAGGGACTCTGTGATTGATAAATCCCTCCATGCCAGTGACAGGGGGATCCTAAGCTCCAATCACAGTACAAATTGGCTAAAATGCCTGCTTGTGTTTATGCACAGCCACACTTAGTCGGCTGCTCTCTGGTTTAAAAAAAAACAGAGTCAGTGCATATGAATGAATGAAATGTCATAGGTTGTTTTTAGATTCAGAATCTCCACTCAAAAAAAGCTAACTCTAATTGCTTGGTTGACTTCAGTTTGAATGTTAATAAGCGTGCAATCATAGTGCAATATTTTTGATGTGACATTTTTAATAAGATTGCAGTAACACAAAGAACCCATGCTTTCCATAGTGATTGAGCCTGTACCAGAACAATTGCCCCGTATCCATTAACTGGCATGTTAACAGAAAGCCCTGTGCTCTGTCACACAATGATAGGCTTTATGGGAAATTTAATAAGCCCCTATCCGAGTACTGCCCACATGCCTTATCGCTGCCATAGAAAATATCCATTTGGCCTCTGACATCTTCAGAATTATGAGCCCTTGCTATTTATGAGCTCGTCCCTATTCTTTACCCCACATACTGCACTGCCACCTGCGTATCTCACACCCTGACTCAATGCATCTGTGTTTTCCACACCCTCTCTTCTCTTCTGCTGTAAGGGCCAAACTCAGCCAGGAGAGCAGAGGGCCCCAGAGTGGTGGAGTGCCTCTGATCTGGATCTGATTTAGAGAAGGGGTTAACAATGTCTTTTAGAATAGTCACTAGGAACAGGACCTGGCACGGCCTTCTCTACTGATCAGTGTTGTCGCAGGGTTGGGGCTGATTAAAATGGACACAAGCACAGGCAGGGAAGCAGCATTTACATCCTTTTGTGCCAAGAGCTGATATTTAATTAGCAGCATGCCAAGACGGTGGGATCAGTTTGCGTGTTATTCCATTCTTGATTACTGCCACCTCGTGAGACAGCTGCCTTGCAGGAAGGGCCAAGGACATTTGCAAGAGAAAACCACAGCAGGCACGAGTTACTGGTGTGCACATGTGTATGTACCCAACACAGTGATTTGGTAGCAGTTATATAATTATGAATCATACTACACCCAAGCTTTCAGTTTTCATTATTGCAGCGTCGTCTTTATTTCTGTCATCTTATGTGTCACTTCCCATTTTGTCCCTCAGTCCTGAAAAAGTAATAAAAATAGTCTCTGGTATTTTGCATACAATTTCACAAGCTCTATGTCATTGTCTCTTCATCAAATCAGGTCTCATTGTTTATATGTGACAGCAGCAGCTTTGAGCTGTTGCCTTCAGGGCGGAGTCTCTTCCGATAAAAATATACACACTCATAAACACACACACGCGCGCTCTCGTTCACGCTTCCCTCTGTCTCACTCAGCTCCTTTGCTTGAGCAATGACGCACAGAGCAAAGTGCCAAGAATAGAACAGTTCAGTTGCATTCTCCCACAATCCTTCCAGGATTAATGAACTAAATTGGGCAAAAACAATCATGTTACGTATGTATTTCATGTTAGTAAACAAGCTCTGTTTTTATGAGGGTGGTAGTTGTTTTAAGCACAGGCTCACACAGAACTAAGAACTCACCGAAAAACATGATGATAACAGACAGCATACAGTATAAAGTCATTTATTGCTAATTGCTCCTTCTAACAGTAAGTAAGTAACAGAGTAATAAATCAATCTTAAACTTAACTACAAGCTACACTGTTTTCTGAGTGAATGTTTTTTTCCTTTCTAAGATATTTGTTTCAAAACTATTTTTTTTTAAAGTGTTACTTTTGTTTTTCTCTATAAATGCCCATGAAACCCTTAGCCTGATTTCAAAATTCTAAATTGACACAAAACTGCTGAACATGGGCCAATCAATTCAAAGTCAATTGAAGCGTTGTAGACATTTGCTTCTGCTTTTGGAGAAGCAGTCAATCATTCAGAGCCAAAGTCAACTAACAAAAATGCTTTAATAAGATCTACGCAGCTGCATTGGTTGTTGTTAATTGGCACACATAGTGAAAACATTTAAATCAACATTTTCTTTATTGTAATTCAACACTTTAAACTAACTGCTGCTTCCATGTTGAATGAAAAGCTAATACATTTTGGAAGCACAGAGGCGCAATGTTCTAGCGTGATATGGTTTTACCTACAACCAATCAGAGCAACGGAACTCAACTCAACAGTGTATCGTCTCCATAGCAACCACTCTTTGCACAATGGACTTCCATCCTAACGTCCAACTTTTAGACTTGGTTGTAGCTGGATATATCATTTGTTTTGTGTGAATGTGGATAACGTTATTAAGAGTGAGATGCTTGCTACAGTTGCATTTCTAGAGATAAATCGGCGAAAGCACGTTTTATTTCTCTGATTCACGGCTTTGTTCTAACGCTACTGGGCGCGCCCTCTCTTCAATCACTCTCTATCTCTCGCCACCATATTATGTTACCGTGCTTTTGGGCGGTCATTAAAGCTCCATCTAAAACTCTGCCATTTCCTACAGCTGTTTGTAACGTAGAAATGGATTTTTGATCATCTCATTTATATGGTTTATTGCTGACTTTACCAGCTGACTTCTCTACTGGCCATTAAAACAGGTAAAGTCTCTTCTGAAAAAAAACTCTGGGTCCCAGAAACACCATCAGCTGGTTTGAGTCGAGCTGAGACAAGCCAGTTGAGGATTTTAAAACGAATGCGCTGTCGATATCTTCTGTAACAGAATCTACACATCTCCATTCTGTAGTGTCAGCCAGCTTTGTTGTAAACTAGACCTGTACGAGTCCCGATTCACTCGGATCTTCAACCTGAGTCTTTAAATTGACTCACGAATCACGAGTCTCTAATATCATTAAACTGGTTCAGTTGAGTCCTACTACAATTCAAATTCCATGGGATTCACTCGAGAACTCACATGCCCTCAATGCCTCGCGAGTCCTCGGTGACTCGTGAGTTGTCGATGCTTGCGCGAGTCAGTGAGTCCCGCGAGGCTGAGACAGCATGTAGTATTTTTTTAAAAAACTCAAAATAAAACCTGAAAATAACCGTTAAAATATACAGTAAAACCGCTTTTACGTCAGCTATAGCCTGCTTTGCCAGTGTTTAGTTTGAGTTAACATTTTTTTAGACTGAATCAAGCTGTCCCCTTTCATTTAGCCGAATTAGCTGTTAGCTAACCTAACATTAGCTTCCTGGTGGAGGCTAACGGCAGAAGCGTAGGAACAGATGGTGATTTGTGCAGTGTCATAAATCCTCGTAAATCAGGATTCTCATCTTGTGCATGCTCATAGATTGGGTACCAGCCGCTCCCATGAGTTCCACCAATCAGAGGCATCACTGTAGGATTATGGGATTGTTCAGGATTGTGGGTAATAAAGTACTTATCCAAGATATTGCAATTAAAAGACATTTATCTCCAAAGGTTGGTGCCCCATGAACTTTTGGTATCTATATAAGCATATACAATCGCTTAGTCATGTGGTAGCTGGTTTTAAGTCTACCATTGACGGTTATGATATTATGGCTTATACTTCTGTCAGTGGAGAAATTGTATTGTATTTTTACGTCTGGAACCAGCTGTGGGCAGGACTGTTGAACTCTATGGATCAAGTCCAGACCGAACTCCCTGACCTCAAATGTTGTGGGCAGGGCTAAGTTCGGCTGGCATCCAGGCAACCAATGTTTGTAATCGTGTAATGAAATCCCTCTAAGAAGACAATTTTGCAGATGCACTGAGAAGAGATGTTGTGTTAGAAGGGTCAGGAGGGGGAGAGGAAGGCAAGGGGAATGTTGGGACAGTGGCATAAGTGACTCCCCAAAGTCAAAGTGAGAAATTCAGTTTAAGTCATTTTAATTTAGAAATTAAATAAAGATTAAAAAAAAAAAAAAAAAAGCAGGAGTGGATTTATTTTGACAGATGAGTGAAAATCTTGTCCAGAACCCAGAACATGACATTCAGGACTCAGAGTTGAAGGATTTGAGATGAAAATGTGATGTCCACATTAAGCTACTTTTAATATGATCAAAGTAATATTTAACCCTAACCCTATTAGGGAAGTGAGTTGAAACCATTTATTCTCCATGACATCCTTATTCTTTTTTGTAACTGATATGTACTGTCTTTTCCATTTTTTAAGTTAAATGAACTAATTGTATTGTCCTGACCACAAGCACATTTTACAGTGTAGTAAAATGTCTTTCATGCTCATCACAAACTAATCTAATATGAAATACAGGTTTTGGAAGGAGCTCTACTGTTGCATGTTTCTATGAAAGACAGAAGGTCATTTTCTTGATCAAAGTACATGAAAGCCCACATCATAAAGAAATACATGAAATGTCAACCAAATGTTTTTTATACTAGCCTTGGACTTTTTCTCATAAAAGGGTAATTTAACATTCAGAATCACAAAGGATAGACTACTGCTGCTACACTGCCTTCTGTGAGTTTGAGCTTTCAAACAAGTGGCATTTTTGGCCGCACCGCACTGAGTGATGTCATAGCGCTTCTTTTACCCTTGGAAATATGAAGGAAAACACCTACTGGGACATCACAAAATCTGGCCAGAAGCATACATGCTTAAAAGTTTTAACCCTTAGAGAGCAGAGCATCAGCAGTTTTCCTGATCCGATTCATTTTCATTTTACACATGGTTAGCGTCATACTCTATATTGCTTTGCTGCTCATATTTCCCTTGGTGCGAAATAATGCATACTTGTTATGTTCTCTCCCTTTAATATCATGGTGGTAGAAACTGTTGGAATCTACAGTCTAAAACGGTTGGTATTGATTTCATCCTCCCAAAAGCCACATGAGTTGGACGCTACTGCTCATTGATTTTGTGTACGTTTATTACACCTCTTTTTTATAGTGGCATTTGTGTGTATTATGTTTGTCCATCACCGTATCTCCTATGTATGTGCCATTTGCTTTCTTGGGCTGGTCCTTTTATTTTCTCCCGCACAAACGTGAGTAGGCAGATCTGACAGGGCTGGACAGAACTGGCAGCCAGCCCATGTATCTTAGTTAAAGGGCAGTGTGTGCATAATGCTGGCGCGGCGGAGTATCAGGGTCTATAATCTCTTCTAGAACAGTGTCATCATGGTGGGGTCAGAGTCCCCTCTCGCCAGCACGGAGGGGGAAGGAGAGTGGAGTGGAGTTGACAGCCTGGACACCGTAGGCTATGCTCAGTGGAGCTGCAGGCCAGCTAGGCACAAGGACAAATGACATATTGTAACACACATTAGCATTTTTAGTCTGGCATAGCATTTAGTCTTAGAGTTAGGAAATTATGCAAAGTTGCCACATGCATGTGATTGGTGGGGTAGAATTAGCATATTGACTTGGTGTGCATCCGGATAGATGTTGTCAAAGGCCCATTGGCTGTACCTTAGCTCAGTGACAGACACTTTTCAAAGTATCAAAAAAGAATCCGCAAATTTCTGCTTCCTGAAAAGTCTTAGGTGGGCCTATTGTTAATGTTAAACCATTGCACTGCTTCGGGTTGCATTGAATACGATACTGTTACACAGCTTACTCGAGCAGCTTACTCCAGCACTTACCTCAGCGCAACCAAGAAAGTGCTCTGTAAATAAAACTGCAACAACTGCAGATGTTTTAACAATGTTGGTAAACCGGCCCCGGTTGCCATATCTGTGTTTTTCTCTTCTTCAGACGAATGCCCCAATAAGCTGATGTAATGAAATGTACACAGAGGCAGGTTTCAGCACATGCTGCCTGCTCATGTACTCCGAAAAAGTCCCATTTTTGCAAGTCAACAATTTGAACCGTTGCTTGAGCTGTTTTTATTCTTACTTTTACTTGTCTCTCTCCTCCTTGAGAGACATTGCTTTGCTTCTTAAAATATTCATTCCCTTTTTTTTCCTCTGACTTCTCAACTAACTTTTTGTCAGGAATACAATTTTACGGCCTTTTTTCCTCTGTCTGTACAGCTCTCTCTCTCTCTCTCTCTCTCTGTCTGGCTGTGGACTGTGTTGTTTGCCCCTCTAGACTTATGCTTTCTGTTGTTGTTATCTGGGTCAGTTTGTGGAGTTTTTCCTCCGCTTTTTCTTTATTTATCCCCCCACCCCCCCCAAAAAAAAGAAAAAAAAAGGGGGTTACATCTATTCTTAGCGCTACACCAGTAACAGGGATTGTCCTCTTTTCATTGTGCCACGAATATTGCTCGTGTGTGTGACATGAATATTGCAAACTGTGCGGAAATGAATTAGTGCTATTTTTCCACATGAAAAGGGCCTGTCAGTCTCTGTCATACACATACACCTGATTTTCTCTCGCTCCTTTCTCTTGCACTCTCTCTCCTGTTTCCTTCAACCTTAGCATTACAAAATAAATGATGAATGTTTTATTATATTATTTTCCTGTTCCCATAGTTGCCAGGAGGTATACGCAGCAAGCATTTCCTCAGTGCCTTTGTGACATTCCCTCAGGGTTCTACAGGGGATTGAACCACAACAGAGAAGATTAACGCATGCATGTTTTGTATTATTTCTCTAAACCCTGGAAGGTCACCATTGTATACTGTATAATATAAAGTTAGCCTGCCATTGTCTTTAAGGACAGGATTAAGGCATGTCCAATGGAATTTTAACTGCTTCTGAAGTGATGTCTTAAACACAGAGACCATAGACATAAGGTTATGTTGCATTATAAAATGTAAGCCAGTATTGGTAGTCATGCTCCTATTCATAAATTAAATTGTGATAAATGCTTCATTGAAGTGTAAATTTCTTAAAGTTAAGTCTTAATGGCATTTCAATCAAGGTAATTGGAAGCTGATATAAAAACAGTTTTATCATCATGCCTTGTAATAACTTAAAACCTTTGCGATTTCTGGGATTACCCTAATGAAAGGTCAGACGTTAAGGTCAAACAGTCTTAGATTAATTACATTCTATTTCAGTGTTTCACCTGTACTGTAGTTGATCAAATTTAACTCACATCCAACACCCTTAGCACAGTAGCTAAACTCGGGGTGAATCTGTCCGATTGATTGTGCTTATCTGCAATGCTTCTTTCTTTTTTTTCTTCACTCCAACACCTCCTCCCTTATTGCCTGATTGCTTTGCCTCACTTGATAGGCTCTGTGCACGTCAATATTTTAGTCAGAGATTAATTTCACCGCATTAATTTCCACCGAATCTAGGCATTGGAAAGCTCTCAGCAATCAGATAACATTTATAAAGCCATGCTTGACCCTGAATGTGGAGAATGAAGGGAGAGACACAGAGAGGGCAGGAGTGTTGTGGGGGGGGGTAGCTGAGTCTCGCAGCTCATCACATTCACCTCAGACTTTTTCAAGCCAATGGGATCCTCATTTTCAGGTTTGACAGAAAGACCCGCGCATCAACGTTCGATCATTACAGCCACATTTCTAACCTGTCTGACCCTAAAGTTCCTGAGCACCCTCCCCCAGTACTGCCTATGTCACATCTGTTTCATACCTATAAACATAATGTTGACTTTCCTCGTTTTCAGGCAGCATACAGACAACATCACGTTAATCCTTTGCTAAGACTGCACGGTCAATCATATTTAATCCTAATACTTTCAAGGTGACCCTGGGCATGGATTCACTGAGCATATGGTCTTGTTTTAAGCCTTGAAACAGGAGAGGGAGGGGGGACTTTTATCCTTTCATTAAATTTACATCAGCACAATTTATATGAACTTAAAGCACAAACTTGTTATGCATTATTTTTCTTTTCTCTTTCTCCCTCAGACTGATTGTGAAAACCATGGCTCCAATCCAGGGTTCTACTCCCAGTAAGTTTTCCTTAATACACCTTTTGTTCAATTGTTACAATTGTTGTTCACAAATTAAGTAGCGGTTGGATTAATTTAAAGATCACACAATGTGCCGATTGACAAAAGAAATAGGGAGCCAATAAACGAACCCACGCTGTCAGCCAACACCAGACTCAATTAGTTTTCTTTGAAATTGAGATTTTCCTCAATTAGGGCATTATTTGTCAACCTGGGATGGAGTAAATGGAATTTCAAAGAGACTTATTATGACAAGAGAGTGCACATCCAGACAGGCGAGCAAAACATACCCCATTTCCGCTCACTTATTATGGCTACAAAGTGTTTTTGGTGCACCCAACTCAAATGCCATATAGCACTGCTAAGAAATATTGATTACAGAGGCACCTATACATCATCAAGTGTCATTATTGACAATTTTGTTCAAGGAGAACAGTCTGTATTTGTGGAGTGTAAGGCCCACTGTGGGGTCTTTATCTCATCGCCGTGTGGATGATTGAGGTTTTTTTCTGTAAAGTGTGCAGCTGAAGCCCAGGGTGCCTTCATTGGCTGTAACCAAGATGAAATGGTGTTGCAGAACGCGCTGTAGCATTGCTGTATTTATTGATTTCCAAACATGTTTTACGTTCTTTCTGCCTTGTGTAATCATCACTTTGAACATTTAAAGCCCTTCACTTCAGTAAATTTGTTGTCTTGTCAGGAGACGGCAAGCTTCAAAATAGGCATGGTGTTATTCTCCTTTCATTATATGTCTGTGTTGGTATTGCTTGGAAAATTGTGTCCCAAGGGCACATTTTGTATGTTATAATTCTTCTAATGCATTCATCTTCTATATGTGCAAAGATGAACACAGTTGTAGTTCACATAGGCTTTGCACTCAAATTGCACTTATAGTCACTTAATGTCATCTGTGCACTGAAAATGCGCACATTATTGACATGCTCAATCAATGAGGAGAAACTAATTTAACATTACGGGTGCTGCACCTGAAAAAAGCACTCCACAGATCAAACAAGAGTTTGAAAACCCCAAATAACCATCAATTCCTTCTGAAGAAAAAAAATTACCTAATCTTCTTTATCGGGCGGCAGGCAGAACTGCAGTCGCACTGCGACATCTTCAACAACATGATCAGATATGGACAGTGGTAAATCAATAGTCAGTTGAAAGCATCAGAATGCTGTCCCACTTATAAATCAATCAATGTCCTACAAAAGGCCATGACAGAGAGCTTCCACTGTATAACAATTCCCAGGCAATTTTCAGTAGACTGGCTAATCAATCAGAATCCTGCAGATGAAAGCAACGACCATTGAGGTGATGGCATTTGTTGTCCCACCAAACCGCATTAGAGAAATTGAGTTGAGAAGCTCAAAAATGCATTATTCTGAACTATTGATGCACAGCTGACTTCTGGCCAGAGGTTACAATTTCACACCATCTACCATCATGCAGGTCTGTGACTGGTGTATTGATCTGTTTTCATGTGCTGCCAATTGTTACATGTGTTTGCCTACTGATGACAGCTTGGATCACTTGTATCCTAGACAGCATTAAATAGCAATATTTCCATTGTGTTGCCACTGATGATAATGGAGTAAACTTGGCATAGCTGTACAGCAGAACCTCAATGTAGTTACTTAGAAGCATAATCCCATTTATCTGACTGGCCCACCCCACTTGTTCTGAATGTCATTCAAACCTTACCCAAATTATTTACCTGAGGAAATCAGGACTCACTTGCAAGAAGCTTTTGACCAACTATTTCTTCAAAAATCAATGAAGATGAGATGGAGGTGATATGTAGAATTACCCAGTTTGACTATAGTATGTTTGGGGGGAGGAATTCTCCCGCATTTAAATACTTTCTATCAAACGTTATACTTTATATTTAAACTTTATATTAAAATATATTCTCATTTAACTTTTGACCCTTCTAGTCTCAAAACACCTGCAATTGTTAATATTATAGGAGGCCTATTTATTGGTGCTTGGTCCCATTTTAAGGAATTATTTTGGAAACAAATGGTTAATTGACATCTATCTGAAGCTACAATGATTAGTTATAGTTAATACTTATTAAGTTGTTAAAATCATTAATCAGTTTCCGCTGTGAGCTGCCTCAGAACTAATGCAGGATGGATACAGCATCAATGCTACATAGGGGACAATTAAAATGGCTTTATCTGCAACTAGTCCTGTAAGTCTTCGAATTTGATCACAAGAATTACAGCAAAATGAATAAGGAATGATTGCATACAGTAGGTGCACTGAAGTTTAGTCTAAGGCGTTTTCATGAGACCTTTTAATCATTCGTGCACACAGACTTACTGAATAAGCTACACCAACAAGTAAATGAACGATTGGCCTTCCCATCTCCCCATCAGGCTTTAACAACAGTACATAACTCAAAAATCTCATACACACTGCCTAAATAGAGTATATGTCCTTGATGCATTGGACTGCCATTGATGATTGCGGATCCACAGTGATTTAGATTGCCGAAAGAGTGATGACTTTTCACACTGTGGTATGATTGATGACCTGCTTGCATTAAGATCAGTACATTGTTTGGCACTTAGCATACACACACCTTGTTGATATATTTAAATGCGATGTAATTAAAGAAAGGATTTTCTTTTGTTACGATTTTTCTAAATGCCTTGAGAATCTATCATACATGTGAGAAAGGAAGGTCAGAATTGTCTATGGAATGACTCTAATACCATTAGCTGTTTATAACTGATATTATGTTGTGTTTTGAACACAGTGTTATTTATGCTCCCAGATTTTAGTCAAAATTGCCACAACTCAAGTGGCTTGAATGAATCACAGTGAGAGGGCAATAATGCTCTGTGGTCGTAGCAAACTATGACAAAAAAAAAACGGAAAGCTTTAGAATCACACAGTTGGCAAGGAAACTACCACCACTGTAACTGTGCCACCGCTGCTCCCCTCTCACTCTCAAACACCTAAGATTGATGTGTTCATTTAACATTAGCCTCCAGCACCACAAAGAGGATAAGCACCTGGGCTCTAAAAATACCTCCTTTTCAGAACAGTCAGATGAGTGAAATTATACTTCAAATGGAACCCCATTCATATTGCACTGTGCTTCTTGCCAGCGATCTACTGTGTTCACAGTAACGCCTGACTTGCTTCTGAAATATTGATATTCATATGGAAATGCTACCCTTTATTAACATAATAACATAAACAAATTGGGGATTTGATTTGGGTCCAAGGATTGAGGCGGTGGGGCACTTTTGGCAAGCTCACTAGTCAACAGCTGTGCGTCTCAGCCCAGCAGGATGTGCTTATACAGCTTCAGTCAAGGAGCTTTTGGAGCCATATTTTTGTCTATACAGTAAGAGAATACGTATGTGTGCATATGTTGATGGTTTTTTGTGGGAGTTAGTGGAGTGTGATTATATATATTTAAGCTTGTTGCCATAGTAACAGTGCCAGGCAGGGCTTACTCATTTTTTTTCTTTCTTTTATAGTATGTGAGTAGCCCCTGGGAATCAAAAGCCAACAATTAGCTGAGCTGCGTCAAAATTTCAAAAATTGCTTGATAATGAAAATAGTATCACAGAGGGTAAAAAGTGGCTACTGTTCAAGACTATAATTTTTCTGCAAAGGATTTGCTTTTATGCCAATAATCCTTCTCTATCATCAGTTCATTTACATTAAGTGTGTATTTGTGTATGTGTGTGTGGGAGACTGGTACATACAAAATTCAACAAGTGCACAAGTAGTTGCTATTTTGCTCAATAACCCTCAATTCCAGTCGCTCCACTAGAGATGCGCTAGCTGGTAAAGGTCACTCACTTAAAATAGATCCTACCTAGTATGGGCAAATGGCTGCAGGAGGAGAAAAAAAAGGTCTAACGAGTCTAGTCCCACTCCTTCAAACAGCATGTTTTTTATCTTTTTATGGAGATATTATTCAGCAGCCATACCCCTCCCACAACTCAGTGCTTCGCTCCATGTAAGTGAGATGGAAAGAATGGGGATGTGGTCAGTTAGTCATGTCTAAGAAGACCTTGGAGGACCAGGGAGCTTTTCCGCCGGGACTTGACAGTACGAAGCTGATAGATTGGTTCGCCGAGCAGACAAGCTCAGGCAAAAAAAAAAAAGCAAGACACCGTGACCACACCTGGGACATTAAATCACACTAGAATAGCATTAAAGGTTGCTCTCGGGGACAGGCCCTAGTAGGTCCATTTCACACTAAAACAACTTGGAAGACGAGTATATCTCATCCAGGTAAAATCTGAGTGGATTGCAAGAGCATGCCATGTGTTTTGCTGGGTAAAACAATAACAAAATGTAATCACATTGAAGATGCACTCCAGAAGGACCCTATGCAGAGAAAGCAACTGCATATGGCAATGACATGATATATGTACATTCCTATTGTAACTGGGAATGAATTAGTATAGAGTTGTGGGGTTTCAGACAAGTACTCTGTATTAGGGCTGCAGCTAACATTATTTTTCATGATAAATCTGGTAATTATTATCTTGATTAATATTTTTTTCTGAATATCAGAAAATCAGTACCTGTGATATGTCAGTATGATTTTAATCACCCAGAAATAACAGACTAGTTTTGAGTTTTCAGAGAGAGATCTTTGTTGCACAGATGAAATAACACCAGTGACTTTGTAGTCCCGCCACCCCTGCAGCTTCCTCTGTGTTTCCATCGTTCTTGCATACAATCATTCAGCGGACATCAAAAAGGCAGCAACAGACGCAGTTCTATCTGCCCGACGCGAAGGACAAATGACAGTGGTGCGTTTGATTCATGTGCCCTCTGGTGAGAGAAGCCCCATGCCGTTCCACCGTTTATCCTGAAATCTTATGTCAGGAGCCCCAGGGGTACCACAGTACTCCTTCCATACTCATCAGTCCCCAAAGCATCTAATGAAAGGAAGAAAAGCAGGAGATCAGCTTTGCTAATTAGGCAGATTTTAGCATGTTCATTCTAATCTAAGCAAACGCCATGCTGCACGCTCCAACCAACAGCTAAATGACCTGTGCAGACGTACTAATTGCAATCTCTTAGTTATACATCTTAATTAACCCCTACCTCACCCCGGACCACCAATAGACCTTTTATTCTAATACTGTACTGTACTGTGAGTGAGCATGTTTACCGATTAATTGGGAGAGAGAGACGCCTCTTCAAAAGTAATAAATATAACAGCAGGGAAGGGTTTACTCTATCCTCATGGATTAAATTGAAATTACTGCAATTGGGTAGGGAACACACAGATTTTAATCTGTATGATCACTTTCAAATAAAGCATAAAACAGACTTTGTCTATTAAAAAGTGCAAAACATCATTTTTATTCAGTGTCTTTTCTAAGCCTAGTAAAAGTGTGTTTGCCGAGAAGGTATATGTCTTTGACGCCTTTACCAAAACTGGACTAATTACTCATGTTAGGCGTTGGCAACACAAGAGCTTTGGAGATTTGGAGAATAATCAAAGGGCTGAGGAGATTAAGAATTCCTTAACCTAATCTAATTATTCCTGACACAGACGAGCAAGATGAGGCCTTAAAATTTGGGGAGGAGAACACCAGCTTTATGCTGTGCAATTGCAAAAGAGACGTGTGCAGCTTTGTGGACAGGTCAAATCCTTTCTCAAAACACAACGAGAGGATTGGTATTCAGGCTGACAATATTAGGTCCTCTTGACATTTCTGATGGATCTGTGTTGTTCCCTGAATATTTAATCACTCACCCTTAGTGTGGCACAACGTAGATGGATAACAGTTTAAGCCTCTGTAGTTACATAAAAGATTAATTCAGTTGTGCTTGACACAAAATAACGTTAAAGTCCCTCTCCAGACATGTTTCAAAGTACGTAAAAAATATTCTGTTATGATTAATATTTTGTTTAACGTACTTTTCCCATACACAAGTAAAAAAAGCAAGGTTGGGATTTGTTCAGTGACTACATTCAAGTATCTACCTTAGCTTAACAGTATAAAAGCAGCGGGTATCGAGATGGCTAGATACATTGGCTAGATTCAGCCATAGGCCTACATGTTTGAACCTCAAGCCAGTTTCAGAGGCGGCGGGGCAGCCTTCTCATGGACGGCCTCCTCACAAAGTCCCATGGGAAAGAAAGCTGAGCCCGGGCAGCTTGCTCGGGAAGCTCCACGGGTGGGCAGCATGATAGCAAAGCTGCACGAGCTTGCAATCTGCAACTACAGTTTTTGGTGTCCTTTCTGAACCCAGCATCAGTCAGACCCTATTCTGGCTTTGCCAGACCCTCCACCAATGAGTACTGGAGTAGAGTCTGGCTGCTCCACATAGCAGGGATGGGAGGAAAACGTGCTCTGGTTCTTTAATGTTAAGTTCTTTCTAGTAGTTACATAAACTATACTACTGCAATTTATTACAATGTTACAATATAACAATGGAATTTGCTAATCCTAAAAAATATTCAAAAAAAACTTGAGATTACAATAGACAGCACATAATGACAATGAAAACATATATAGGTAAATATATGAAGAATAGCAATTACTTCCAGATGACAAGAAGCAAAAGGATTTATGAGATAAAAGCAAATTTGTTTTGCAGATTGGGCTAAGCCTGTAGATAGGAGACAGTGAGAAAGTACAAATATTGGGAAGTGCAAAATTCAGAGTCACCAACAAAATACATTAAACCAACACTATAAGTAAACAGAAAGGCACGACATGAAGTGAACTTAACTTTGCTTTGCTTAACTTTTCTTCTTTCTCCACTTACTCTACTACTACTAAAGGAGGAGGTGCTGATATCCTTACTAAGTATCAATAACAGACTGTAAAAGTACCATGTGCATGCATGACAATTTCACTTAATGAGGTTTTTTAACATTAATATGAGTCCCTCCAGCCTGCCTATAGTCCCCCAGTGGCTAGAAATGGCGATAGGTGTAAACCGAGCCCTGGGTATCCTGCTCTGCCTTTGAGAAAATGAAAGCTCAGATGGGCCGATTTGGAATCTTGCTCCTTATGAAATCATAAGGGGCAAGGTTACTTCCCCTTTCTCTGCTCTGCCCGCCCAGAGAATTTGGCCCAGCCATGAGAGAGAGACATCATGGCTTTTAAATGAGCCCCTTTCTCCTCCTAAGGAAAGCTCATTGTGGGACTGGCTTTAGTGGCTGTAATTCTGCACCAAGGCTGAGTTTTGGAAAAGAGACTTTAGATATGGTATTAGAGGATCACTAAGGCCTATATAAAAAGCATTCAAAGAGCACCATGTCACGGGACCTTTTAAAAGTACTTCATCTGCAATGAGAATGCTACTTAAGTAAAAATATGTAATATTATATAAGTATTATCATAATGTAGTTAGAGTAAAATTCTATGTGAGGGTGATTCTATTATGTATTATGAGATTATTATTACTGATGCATTAAGGGTTAGCACTCGACCAGAACATCAGTAGAGCAGCAAACAAATTTGTGAAGCTATAGTGGTGGAATCGCATCCTGAGCAGAGAATGAAGTCACACTCCCTCTGTGTGTGTTGTAACAGCTTCTCTGTTCTTTGTTTTATTAACCGGTCCAACCACACGTGCATGTGGCTGAGAAAAACATACATATATTCACATATTTTACCTTTCATATCATATGCTTTCTATGTCTTATTTTGTTAAGTACCTAGTAAATAGAGCTGTTAAATAAATGTAGTGATAATAAGATGCATGAAGTACAGCCCTTGAGTGAATGTACTTAGTTACATTTCACCATTGAGTTTACTTGTGTTTACTTATTATAATTATCATCTCTATGATAATATAAATGGGCTGGATTTAACCATCTGCACTCCGCGGGCAAAAAAGAGACTCAAATTAAATTTAAGCAAACATTAAACAAGCTACAGCAACCTATTAAACATTAGTTATGTAAGTCATATGACAACTTCACAATAACAGACGAGATTTACCTTTCAAAAAGGTCAACACAATGTAGCATTTCAAGGAACTACAAGAAGCACATAACACATACACAGAAACTGCATATAGGGCAGCTAATGTTACACATGACATATAGCAGGCAGACTTGATACAGAGAATAATCATATACTGTATCATGTAAATCAGGTCACACAAACGGCTATGTTATTCAACTTAAACGTTGTTGGTGCAAATGTCCGCGATAGTTTAAATTATTCAGACAACTCCCATCGGTGCAGCAGGCTTTTATTGTCCAACCCATGTTGGCATGAATCATTCCTGCTTGTTTTTCCTTAAGCAAGATGCTGAATCTCTTCCAGGGATACTTTTGTATTGCTGGAGTGGAAAGAGACTTTTTTGTTGTACAATCAATAAAGTATCACTTTATTTTTATGAAAGTTGCCCCAGACTTTTTACACTGGCAACTTGTTTTCAGTATCAGTTGTAATAGAATGTTTGCTTGGTTGCTCACATTTCTCTTGTGTGTAACAGCAGTATGTGCAGTAAACTGCCCAACATAAATGCTTCAATTTCCTCTCCATTGCTGTAGACCTTAAAGAGGGCAAAAAACACACTGGTGTCAGCTGGCGTTTACTGTGTACATAATTGTAAAAGATGTAGAAAAGTGGAGTGGAGAGTTACAGGGCATATAAGGTGGTTGTGTCTGAAAAAACAGATTACTACTTGGGAATGGGAACAGTTTTCCAATAGTAAACTCCAAAACAACAGCCCTGGCAAAGCTGTTTGATGTTGGGCCAGTTTCAGCCCACAGAGAGCAGTGTAGCAATGATATTCTGACCCTACAAGTAAATGCAGGACTTGGCGAGAGAGTTAGATATTTAGGGAATTTGCTTGTTCTTTATAAGTTGCAGTTTAAATCCGTGGGATGTTTTAAAAAACAGTCAAATATTTAACAGTGAAATAATCACAGTCCTTAATGCTTACAGTTTTTTTTAATGCCCTTTATAAGTCTTACTGTACAGTGGTGTGAAAAAGTGTTTTTCACACAGGGCCATGATGCTTTGGATTTTTTTACACCTTTAATAATAAACACCTTCATTTACAAATTGCATTTTGTGTTTACTTGTGTTGTCCTTGACTATTGTTTAAATTGGTTTGATGTTCCGAAACACTTAAGTGTGACAAACATGCAAAGGAACAGGAAATGAGGAAGGGGGAAAACACTTTTTCACACCACTGTATATATGTTGACATAGAGATTAATGCATTGACCAACTTAACTGACTTAATTAACCTCATTTGCATTAGTAATTATATTTCATGGTTATTATGGCAGCACAGTAGGCAGCTCAAGCTCCCTTTTTTCTTTTTAATGTCATACCTTGAAGATTCTGCCTTGTAGAAGATCTTATTATTCAGGGCATGCTCAAATTATTCTCAATGATACCTGGAACCAGAATAGATGCCCGTCGTGATGACTATTTCAAAAAAAAGAAATAATAATTACTTTTTTTGAAGATAAGGGCCAAAGTTTAATGCGCGCAAATCTGTGGTTGGATGCATGATGTGACTTTTTTGCCTGTTTTTTAAATTTGAGAGATTTATTTATTTTTATTTTTTTGTCTGTAGCTCAAGTTTGATGAATTGTCCGTCCCTTTCACACTTATTTCCTGTGTAGGCTCAGATGGTACACATATACACACCGTTGAGTGTATAGCTGTGTGTGTAAAATAAAAACACAGTGTGTTAATGTGTGTGTATATGTATTGAAACATGGACTCCATGTCCCCTCAGCGGAGTGTCGCTCCTGCTTAGACCCCATTTGAGCTCAATCCAAAGTGAACAGTGCTGGCCCATTCTGCAGCCTCAGTTCCTCTGGTAAATGGCTGGCTGAGTGGCGGTAATTGCCTCCCGTCCTGCCAGTTCACGCTTGGAACAGCCGCGCAAAATACATCGCTGAGATTGGAACCATAGCTCCCATTGGATTAAACTAAGCAAGGTGGGGTGTCCCGGATGCCACCCCATACCTCGCTCTTGCAGTCTGAGGTTCAGTACCCTAATATGTGGAGACACAGGGCCGCAGACATGGAGCAAGGTCATTTTCAAATGAGACACAGACTTAAGAGAGAGATGTTTACTTATTTAAACAGAAAGGTCATTAGCAGGCGACATAAAGAAGCTTTGACAAATGAAGTCAAGCCCAGTTAATGTTCCATTCTTGGAAAGAGGAGGAGGTAGCTGAAAGAAGATGAAAAAGTAAATTGAAAATTGCTCTAACTGGATATCTTGATTCCCTCAGTAAGAGTGGTGCTTCTGAAGCCAGACCTGGCATCTCGAGAATAAAAGAAATAAACAGAAGTATATTGCATATATACACAACAGGGTTTTTCTTTCATATGCCTCAAACAGCCAGCATATCCCAAACAGCCCTCAGGCAACAACTCATTTGATTCCAAACCAATATTGTATTCTCAATATATATGATGGTGTGATGCTTCTTTCTTGCAATTCTAGCTCAGACATCTGTTTGTATGGATAAACAGATGGGGCGAGAATACTCAAGAGGGTCTTGGCTATTGAGAAAATGCTTCCGTGACTTCCCATCCCCCTAACACTTTTGCTTTCTCAGTACATCTTGCCCTGGAGGACACAAGTGCATAACTGGCACATGCAAATCTCCCACATATAGTGCTACACTGTATACTGCATATGCATACATACATGGTTATATACGTATGGACAAACATACACAGGCCCCAGGCCCATTCACATGATAGCTGGTAGCGTACAGTCACATGTGTTGGTCAAAGTTGTCTAAAAGCACACATGGATATGTCAGCATGATTTCCTAATTATTGCAAAGAATGTGAATGTGTAACAGAGAGGAAAGACAAGATGTGTACAGGAGGATGAAGGATGGATGCACCAAGACTAGGCATTCGTGAGTATGTTAATGTGCAGATCTCCAGTATGCGTAGAAGTAGCTGCTTACCATGTCTGCGTATAAGAGAGTGCTTAGTAAAGATGGCATGTGTGTCTGTGTGTGTGGTCTTTCTCAGGGGATGCCCCCTTACCCCCAGCTCATCAAAGTAGCATATTAAAATGAGATGACTCAGACTGATGATGATGCTGTGAGACCTGTTGCCCCAGCAGTGTTGCAAAGGAGAACATGCAAGTCTCATTCTTGTCTCCCTCTACCCTGCTCTCGTTTTTGATCAAATGAGGAGAAGACATTGGTGATAGCTGCACTTACCAACATATACAGACACAGAAATAACAGGATATTCTGATCACATGTGACACAGACCTGGCCTTTTGCTGTTTTGAGACTCTAATCTGCAAGGTGGTAAAAACTGCATTGTGAAAATAGGGTGTGCCTATATTTATTGTTTTCAGTGAAAATACAGCCAAAGTTATGATTGTGTGTTTTCTCCATTATAAACACAATATACATTGACAACACTGATGTTATTTGCTATGCTAGTTGTTTCCTGCTGCTTCTGTTTTTTTATTATGAGATTGGCTAAGTATGTTTTAGACCAATCTGTACTCAAAGCACAGTATAAAATTGGTGTATTCTCATCTAACTTTTGTTAAGAAAGCCAACAAGCATATTTTTCCCAAATGTCTGTTTGTCCTTTAACCATGTCTTACCATATATTAGAATCACAGAGAGTAATCCACGATTACGTAAAAGCAGCTGTACGGCAGATGTTGTGACCCATTTTCTTGACGGGTATGGATTACTAGTGATTATGCTTAATCAGATTTGCATGTGTGATCACAGATAGGTGTGAAATACAAGTGGTCTGCCAACGGTGACCCTAAGGATGGTTCATATGTTAGCAAAAAATGTAACTGTGGCAGAATGAGTTGTGGGACACTTTCGTCACCACCAACATGTCACAGTCACACTCGTTTTCTCTTGCTAAATCTGCATCTCCGGTAGCGTCATGGCTTGGCAGAATGCTAATCGTGCACAAAACAAAAGCTTTCTGAAAGACATTAAAAAACAAGCATAGTGATATTATACTTTTCTTGTGGTTTAAAAAGAAAATTGTCTAGCCTTTGAATGTGAAAGATTGGAAAACTATTTTACACAAAATGAAAAGAAAATGAGAGAAGAAAGCAGGACAGATTATAGTTTAAAGGCATTTTATATGTACACCTCTTCAGAATTTTTACATCTAACCTATAAGAGCTCCAGAAATCAACTTTGACAGCTTTATTTTTGCCGGTTTGTTTGCATGATTTCTGACATTTGCCACCAGCATGGGGAGTCTCTAGCAAAGCTGTCACTGAAATAAATCGTAAATGACCTTTAGTGCCTATGAGGGCTCCTAACCATGGCCGGGCAGGGACCCAGTGTGATGGGCGTTGAGCACCCGAGTGAGTACAGACGTTCCACACTAATAGTGCTGAATATATATGCCCTTGACATGACAAAGAGAGGTGCAGGGCTGAAAGTGGTCACATCGCATTAGCATCGAGCAGGCTTGACTGGCTGACAGGGCAGTCTGACTGGAGCCCAGTGGTGATAAAGGCAGTGCGTAGGAGGCGAGGGGCAGAGGGTCTACCATCCTTGGGGCATTACACAGGACAGTCGGGTCGGGTCAGTCAGCAAAACCAAGCAGCCACCCATCAATAATTAAATCAGTCACAGTCAATATATTTTGGCATGAGCGCCTGAGCACATTGATCACAACAGAGGTCCCCCACAACTGGCATCAAAGAGGAAACGTTAAGCTGCTTGTTTGACAAAGACTGAACTAGCTGCTACATGTATGTAGTGATCTGCATAACTGCTTTAAGAAATGTGTGTGTGCTTGTGTGTACACCATTCTCCAGCTGTCTGCTCTTTCTCTTTTCAAAGGGAGTGTGCACAGCATCAGTCCATTGCTCTTTATGGAGAGGATGGGTTTTCACCAGAGCTGTGGTCCCTCTGTCAAATTAGATTAAGGGCTGCTTACTCATTATTGACAGGAGCCGCTTGCAGTAATGACCCATATTGAGAGAGTCATTTGCTTTGATGGTAAGAACACAGGCTACGCTGGACAACTCCCACAGCATCTCTTTAGGGCGAAAAAAATCCCTATGATGGCCACTAGATTTTTGTGAACTACTCCACATCGCAGTACCATTCTGCGTTTGGCCACGTTTGATCTAAAAGCGTCTATCTGTTGGGTCTTTTTTCCCCACTCGCCTTCTTTGGCCCACCCTCAAGTCAGTTGACAGGGAGGTTAGACTTCATAAAGGTCCCTGGGAGTGTGTGCAGGCATTACATTTGTTTGAGCTGGAAAGATGACAGAAGTCACATTTAATTACAGGGTTCTTGTGTCAGCTGAGGAGATAACGGGGGTATGTTGTGAATGCATGATGCATACAAAATGAGTAAGCTGTAGAGTCTTTTCTTCTCCACATTTATCAATATAGCTGACCATTGGGCTGCATTGTACAGCACAATGGGATTTTTCCTTTTAATGCTTCAGAATTAATTTCTATTCCACACACTGTCTGCAGCTTGGTTTGTGCATCCATGCATTGTGTGCCATCATGTGTGTGTTTATATTATCTGTTTGCACACCTGCTTCAATGTCTGTTCATTTCTAATTGTAAAGCATTCCAGAGCCCCAGAGCTATGCAGCCACCGTGCACATTCAGCAGGGTAGGAAGAATCCTGATATTGTGTGCAGCACGATGTAATTAACACTAGCCAGACTGCCAGAAGAGGCAGCTCTCTGCCCCTGATTATTAGCTATAATACATGGAGTGCACTCTTAAAACATACCAGTCCACTTATCCATTAGGGGCCAAGTTAAACAAGTGGTAAGTCATCTTCATCCTATCGTTAAAGTCCTATTCAGATTTAGATCTACAAGGAATATAGTGCAGTATTGCTTTGGCAGTTGGGCAGAAGAAGAAGTTGCTAATCAAGGCCCAGCATCCAGAGCTGACAGTATGCTTTACTGCCAGTGACAGAGACTGATCTGTTGTGTAGCCTTGGTACCGTACGTCTCTGCAGCTGTAGATTTAAATGTGAGATTTGAGATGTCCTATCTGTAAGTCCTTGGCTTGCCCAAACTGTCAAGATGACTTCACCTTTTAGTCACTTGAGTCATGTGCCATCTCTCCTCATTACAGTGCTTATGTTATTGCTGACCTTTATAGGGCATATGTGATGGCAACATTTCTCTTGACAGTAAGGTAACATTTTGCATGATTTATTGATAAAATAACGTATGATGTATTGATAAAATCTTGCATGTAGTGAACACTAAGGTTCTTTCCTGTAGGATTCAAACGTTTTGGATGGCGCCATTTTTGTCCCTCACAGCAAATCATGGTAAAATACCATGGCAAGTGACCATTGGCAAATAACAGATGCTTTCAGGATTATGCATTCATCTGTTCTACTGACTGCCTGCTGCTAGGTGTGGTTGCTGTAATTGCTGACCCACTTAAATATATTATCATGACAGTTATAATGTCGTGGTCTGTTTTGGTTTTGAGTTTCCGTCTTGTGTTTTCCCGCCTTTGTTATTGTCTGCCCCACCCTGAAGTGTTTCACCTGTTGGAGTCCTTGTGTAACTTGTCTCTTGTTTCTTCTCATTACCTTGTGTATTTATTCTGTGTTGTCTTTGTCTGATGTGAGATCACTGTATGGTGTTGTCAAGTTTGGTGCTGTCCTGTCTCTGGATTTATTCGTCTCGACTTCCCTGTGTTTTTGTTTCCTGCTTGGATTACTTTTGTTGTAACTTTTTGACTGCCTACCTCTGGACACCTGTAGTTTGTGTTACCTCTGGACCTTTTTGGTTTTAGTTTTTGTTAAATTTTCCTCGGCGTTATTCCTGACATTCCACATTCAGCGGCTTGTTCTTTTTTTCTTCTTTTTGTGATAATTTTTTTTCTCTTTATATACTTAAGAAACAAAATCAGTGACAAACAATGAACTGAGACGGAGAACGCATCCCTGGGCCCAAAAAAAACGAAGAGGAAAGACGGGAGGGAGGGAGGGAGACAAAACAAGACACGCAGAAACAGACACACACAGACAGACACACCTGCGCAAGTTAGAGATTCAGCAATGTTCTGCCAAGTGTCCAGAGTCTTTCCTGGTGCTCCGTGAATGCATGCCGTGGAGAGGTCAATATATTCTACATCCATATAGGAAAGGGTCTATGTGCGTATATAGACTGGTTGTGAGTTGGTTTGCAACGGGTTGCAATCATTTTCTTTGCAGCTGTAAGTCCAACAAATACAGCATGTTTCTGAGTTCCAGAGAGCTGAAAGGCTGACAGATCAGTCAAAATCAAGACATAGACAGTAACAGGCACAGTAACATTAAACAAGGCGGACATATTGGATGCATTATTGTTACAGAACTGACCAACGGGAGAGCAACTCTGCACAGGCACCATACTTTTATTGGGCAGAAATTGCACAAAGAGCTGTTAATTATTTTCATGTGGTGCACTTTCACAGGGGTGAGATATGTGCTATGAATGAAATTGTAGTGAATCTGCTGATGGTCTGGATTGCCTGATACTTCTGGATGCAGACCATACATCATGCCAGTCGAGAGTGATACTCAGGCCTGGGCAATCGCGTGCCCAGATCCTCTCAATAGCAAGGGCAGAGCGGCCAGATAACACTAAGAACTGATGAAGCCTAGATACCATACCACAGTGTTTAGGCTGCACAGTAAATAACTTCCGGATAGGATGGATGGACAAAGGCCTCTGCCAAGGGCCACCTTATGCCTTGAGTGCTGATTCTATTTGAAGGCAAAAGAAAAAAGAGGAACGTGGCAGATTGAATGCGTTCTGCAAGTCAGAAAAAGGCAATAAGCCAACGTTGGTTAAAATGTCGTTTAGACAATGAAGCCCCCTTTGTTCCCATTGTGGGGCTGTTAGTGGCTTGTTCTTTTAAAGCAAATGAGAATTTAAAGTCTGCAAAAACTACCCACAATTGTTATATCTCTCAGTGCAAAAATGGCTGCTGGCAGTGTTACACTGAAAAAGTTCCCTGTGTGTAGTGTGAAGCGGAAACAAATTCTGTAGGAATCCCCAAAAAACTGTTGGTTGCAGCTATAGAACAAACGACCTTGCCCTGTTTATAGCCCCCAGCCTCTATAGCTGTATCCGGCTCAACTTGTACAGTTCAAAGCAATCTGGCAGGTGGCGTTAGAAAAGAGCACAATGTTGTCAAACAGAAATCAGATTTTCTAGACTCTCCATTAGCCTTAGCCCCTTCACTCCCCCCTGGAGATCACATTAAATAACATCTGCTATCATCAGGATAACCTGTGTCAGCTTCGTGACTCCAAATACCGGGTCGCAGATTGTGAAGCGATGGAAGAAAGAGAATAGAGATAAAGGAGATACAGCTAGCTTAGGAGTCCTCACACTTACATTAGAGCTTGTTGAATCTGTCCCAGGATATAATTAACATATAAATCGATGCTGGTTTATAAACCAGGCATGGCACAGTTGATAGCAGCGTTACACCACTGGGAGGATAGAATATAACTATGTATTCTGTGTGTATAGCGCCATCATCAACTTATATCACTATTCAAATAAGCACTGTAGAATCATGCATGTTTCACAGGAGCATATTTGGGAAATGTGGTGGGTTTCCACTGCCAGGCTAAGCCCGATAAGGGAGTCCACTGAGTGACAGCAGACTGAGCAGTTGTCAGAAGTAGCGATGCATGATCCGGCTCTAGGGAATCAGCCACAACCAAATAGCTCACCTTATCTTCTGACAGTACCATTTGGAGAGCTCGCACTCTTCTATCCGTCCCTCTTTCTCGCTCTTTCATTGCCATCGCCCCTCCCTTTCCTCTTGGCTGTGCAAACTGGTCTGTTGACTGGTAATGAGGAGACGGGTCTCTTTTTTTACACCCCTTCTTTAGCTCCCACTTCATTTTAAGCATCTACTTTTTGTTGCCTTTTCTGAACATCTGTTTCTGTCTTTTTCAGTTTTTTTCTGTAAAGAGACCAACACCAGACTGTCTTGGAAACATGTATGCATTGTGTTTTTGTTAAATCATCCAAGCTGCTAACCTCTTGAAGCCCTCTTTGAGCAGTCCTTGCAAACGCTTTCTAATTGTATTTATTGTGCAGTATAGTATGCACGCTTTGTGGCTCTCCACTGGAAATAACGCTACCTCCAGGCTTCTGTCCAATATGCTCCCATTGAGTACTAATCATCTGGCAGAATGTGAATTCTGCTTTTCTTGAGGAAATCATTATAGAGCCTCACAAAAAGCAGCCTCCAAATAGCCAGCGTCCAGACATTGTTGGACTGAGGCGTCTGCACAGGCGCCTGATTAAAAAAGAAGCATGGGCATTAATTGGCCAGCTGATGTTAGGTTGTCAGCAGTAGCTGATGGCTCATTATGCTGCTGGAGCAGAATGGAGGAGGATGAGAGATGAGCGCTCCCCCTCACATATTCCATTTTGGCCATGCTTAAACCACGAACACCCTGCAATTTCAGAATCAACACATCACTCAAAGGGTCTGGGGGTTTTAGATAAATAAAATCATTCAATCAAAGTCATTCCCATGGATACAAGCTTGGTGGGAGCTGCGATGAAGAGATGGGTATGATTGTGCGTGTGCGTCTGTTTGTTTGTGAAGCAGGGATTCACATGGACAGTTTGCTTGAGTAATGGGGTTGGCGGGCAGCACAGTGCTCGCCGAGGCGAACAGCTAATTAGCAGGAGCAGATGAGAACATGTTGAGTGTGTGTCCAGGATCCAAAGATACACTCCACAACCAACCAGAAGCATGTTGTTTCCCCTCTGCCCAATCATAGGCCCTGCGCTGATACCTCCCTTCCTTGTTAAGTGTCCATCCAGCCAATCGATGACATCCTAACCTTTAACAAACTCTCCCCGCCTTTCCAGTGAAGCTTCCATTTACCATGGCAACGACATGTGTCAAATGGAAACTTAGCCCTGAGGGACTCTCACAAAAACAGAATCCATCAAGTTCAGGGTCATTTAACGTTCACATTCCACATTGCCGCTCTTTCAGATGAACAATTTGAATGCGAGGATAGTCCTTGACATGGAATTGAGATTTTTTGGGGCAATAAAAAAGAATCTAGGTGCACAAAGGCTGGATCTCTATGGCAGCACATTGTGATGATGTACACCTTTCTTTTCCATCTGAGATAGCCAAGACCATGTAGCTCCAGGCAGACATGTTCTTCCTTGCAATTTTATTGTGCCTTTTTAAACTAGATGAATTGCTTTTAATAAAACAAAAGGGAAATACCAAAACTATGTAGAATGTATAATCTTACACAATCAGGTCTCTTAGCTGTGACCACCACTCCCCAAGTTACTGTTGAAACACAGTATTTTTAAATGAGACTTCTGATACTGGCACCACACTGACATGGTGGGTCATGGCTCAGCATCATTCAGACAGTGATTATACTGACACAAGCAAAAAGGTGGAATATATATCCTATTCCTTGGGTAACCATGGCAATGACTACTGTTTCTGTGAAAGACTAAACACACCAGCGCCCGCAGTGGTCATACATCATTGTTTCGTGGTAAAGAGGATGTGAATGATGATGCTGGTGCTAAATGATGCAATTACAATCATTGTTATTGCCGTAATTGTCAAGCTTGTCGGCAATAGCAAAGGAAATGAAGGGATCTTCAATATTAGTCATATATGGCTGCCCTTTGTACGTGGAAATTACCGCTGTAAGTTTTATTGTTCTTTTCTCTTTTGGATCAGAGCAATCCTGTGACCACACTGGCATTTATGATAAGGGTGAGGATTGCACACAAGACCTCAGCTTTAACAGCTCATTTATCATTCATCAGAGGTTGGTACAAGCCAGCCAGAAAATATAAGAGGAATGAGATTTCCTTGGGCATGCTATCTCACTGCATGCACAAGTCACAGTCAGCCTTGCAGTGTTAGCAACACCATTTATAACCCCTTGCAGATATGAGCACCTTTTATTGTGGAACTCACCTGGGCTTTAAGCTGGCATCCCCCAGTCTTAGTGTATTTTTAAGCTAGCACACATGGAATTTGGAGTGTAACCTAAAACAGAACTCCAACCATTTTCCATTCATTTTAAAGATAATGGATTATTGAGGTCTAGTGCATGCTATGACTCCCCGTGGTACCGGGGTTATTGTTATAAGACTGATGCACTATCTTGCCTTGAAATTATAAAATATGTCCACTAGCCTATTCATCTTCACCCGTTCTCAATGCAACACGCTCTTCTGGCCCAGGATAAAAATCCCATCATTACAGTCTCTCCTGTGTCTAGCTCTGTTCTTTTCTGTTTCCTTCTAATCTTTGCCACAATCTTTGTAAAGAGAGCATAGTTGAGAAGGTTAGACTACCCACTGTCCTGTAAAAATAGCTTTGATTATGTAGAAAAAGACATCTTTGTCCATAGTGGCTGAATTGTGAATAATCAAGTTGATTTAAAAGTCTTGCGTGTGAAGAAGTTCCAGTTTAGATGGAAACTAGATGAAAGATATATTGGCCCGCTCGCTGGCCCACTCATGCATCTCAAAGGTGACAGATACTTGAAAAGTATAAAGGATGAGACAGACTCATTTCAAGCCTGGTAAACAAAGCAGAGTACATGTCAGACATCCCCTAACAGTGTAGAGTGACACTGTGGGGAATCATATAGCCGCATTCAGTGTCACAACACACACACACACACACACACACAACAGTGCTGATCACATTTTCTGTCCAAGCCCGGCCAGCGTTCAACAGAGCAGTAACCGAACCAAGCCTGACAGGCATTTAAAGTTAAAATCTAGTTTTTTTCTCATACTAATGACACATGTACGTTTGTTTGTGTGGAAAGCCTGTTTTTATTAAAGGGATACTTCTCGGATTAGCATTAAGCATAGTATCAGTAGAACCCCCTTAGTATTTTTGAATGTTAACCAGTTAATATGTTTGACGGTGCTTCCCTCCCTCATGTCCCCCTGAGACTAGATTTCTCTGTGTTGTGGGTCTGGATAAAAGCCTCTGATGGCGCAAAAATTGTCATTTAGTGTCATTGGAGGCATTTTTGCCCAGAGGCTATGAACTACCACACCTGGTTATGCATGTTTTTAACCCGCCCATAGGGGGTGGGACTGTCACTAGCCAATGAGGTTGAGTGTCAGCCATCTTGAAGCTACGCGTTGCTAACAGGCTTTCTCTTTTCAGCAGCAAACTTACAGTTATGTGCATTCAAACTACCGCACATGTGTACCATTGGGATACATTGGTACAGATCGGAGAATATGCAGGAAACTTTATTACAGACGGACTACATACCACCACAGTCGGCGGTGTCGGTCTATGCCGCTAGCCAGGTAAGGTGACGTCCAAAGTGGTGAAATGCGAAACAAGGGCAGGCGTATGAGCTAGGTGAAAAGCTAACGTTAACCGGCCACCTGTCCCATCAATCCTCTTGCTTGCTAGTGTCCGCTCATTATACAACAAACTGGACTACATCCAACTTTAACAAAACTCCCAACGCAAATTCAGAGACAGCTGTGTTTTTTGTGGAAACATTAGATTAGATTAGATTAGATTCAACTTTATTGTCATTACACATGTACAGGTACAAGGCAACGAAATGCAGTTTGGGTCTAACCAGAAGTGCAATAGCAGAAGTGCAGGATATACAATGTTCCGTAAGTGCAAGACATGGATATGTAATGAATATATAGAAAGAATACTATATAAACAGAGTTTTACGATGGGTTTGTCCTATGAATAACAAATATAGAAACAGGTATGTGAGCAAGATTTACAGCTAGGAATTGGGGGATATTACTATATGCAAATTTTTTACGATATGTGCAAACAGCATAATATACTAAGAAATAAGGTAAAGTTTGGGCAGAAACTATCCGAATTAAAGTGCGGTGGAAAGTAATGCATATTACAGTTAAAGTACGGTAGTGCGGATGTAAATGTAAACAATTGGTACTGTAAATAAATAAACAGTCAGCAGTGCAATGAAATGTAAGTAGTGCAAAAAGGTAAGTAGTGCAAAAGATGCAGATGTAAACAGTCGTTACTATAGACAGTCAGCAGTGCAGATGAACATTATAATATTGCAGATAACAAAATGGAGGCAGTGTGAGGAGGGAGAGGAGAGTCGGTCAGTATATGAGGGGAGTGGGATCAGGAGGATTAGAGTTCAATAAAGAGACAGCTCTGGGGAAAAAACTGTTTTTAGTCTGCTGTTCCTGGTCCGAGGACCCTGAAACGCCTGCCGGAGGGCAGGAAAAAACAGTCTGGGCTGGGTGGAGAGGAGTCCTTCAGGATGCTGCGACTCGATGCAGACAGCGTTTCCTCTGGATGTCGCGATGGCGGGCGTGGAGTCCCGGTGATGCGCTGTGCCGGCTTTCACCACCCGCTGCAGTGCCTTGCGCTCTGCAACAGAACAGCTCCCATACCAAACATGGCTAAACAACAGTGTACCAGTCTATCCAGCTACCATGCCTGCTAGCCTTCCGAGCTGATAGCTATGCTGCTCTGTTGCCGGGTAAGACTCGTGGAGGTGTGCTGTGTTATCACGGCCTGGTGCAGAAATTAGGTGCTTGTATCCAACAAACTGCTCACCGCTGGTGGAGTATGTGACTGTTAAATGCTGACCATTCTACATTCCAAGCGAATTCACGGCTGTGTTTATACTCAGTGTTTACACCAAGCACTAATGCTATCAATGCGTTAGCTGAACTTTACAGAGCCTATAATGTATATGCACTAAATGTAGCCTGTTGTATGCATGCATGTATGTAAAATGGTGAAACTTTGTTTTGGGCATATGGTTGAAATGACTAACCACATTTGAGTAGGGAAGTTATGCATGTGCATTCTGGGAGTTGTTGTCTTTAATCCAAATAAGCCAAAAATACATTTTCTGTCTTTTCTTGGTCTAGAAGGCACCAACCTCTAAAATTTGTTCACATTTCTGCTACTTAAATGACCCAATTTAATACTTATTCTTCTTTCCAGCGGTGAAATATCCCTTTAAGCAACTGTAGGATGGCATTCGGAAATATCAACAGATGAGCACATCAGCGCTCATGTTAATAAGCTGTTTAATTTAAAATGTTCAGTGTGTTAACCTTTCCAACCATGGTCAAAAACAAACAGAAGCAAATGAAATATCTTGGCTTTCAGTCTGGGGTTTATTTGAGAAACCACACACACTATGTAGGCCTACAAAACATAAACTTATTCCACCAACTCTTCTCCAGTCGCAACTACACATCTACTTCCTCTTTTGCTATCTCTCTTCTGCCCACTTTCCACAGACACACACACACAGACACACGCACTGAGCTCTCTTAAAGGAGCCGCAGCACCATTTTACAACAAATGCCTTATCGCACTGATGTGACCGGCGAGTGTATGTGACGGGTCCCGTTCTGATTGGTTCGGTTATCCGCACTTTAACACACACACACACACACACACACACACACACACACACACACACACAGACAAAGTGAACCACACTGTCCTTACTCAGCATACATACTGTACACTACATCTATATTTAACAAGCTGAGATCCTAATTTATATTTCAGCAGTGAGAGGTTCTTGATAGTAACTTTCACAGCACAGCGGTTAAAGCAGTTCAACAATGTATCACCCAGCATGTCATCCAATCATGAATCCGGGTTTTCACTCCCTCTCCTGCTCACTCACTACAGGGTGAAAATCAGAGCTGCTTCATCTACCCTGAAGTCGGAAAGAGAGATGCACATCTATTATACATGTTGTATGTGGCTATGTGAAATGAACCGGCCACAGCAAATTGGGCACATTTTGCTCCGTTGCTAGCCAGTCTCCGAGGGGAGCCAATTACCACGTTTCTCCTTTAGAGCAGGGCCAAAATAACCAAAATTCCCCCATCTTCCCTGGAGCGCAGACAAGTAGAAGTGAGGAAAATGTCCACTCTCTAGTTCCCCATTTGCCCTAAAGACACTCGCTGAAATCACAAATCCCCAGCATTCATTACCTGCTAATGACTCTCTGTCCCACAGAGACTGCGTTGAGAGAGAAAAGTGAGGGGGAAAAGGAACAGGGAGGGTTTAGAAATAAAATAAGTATAGATGGAAGAAACTTGGGGAGGCCCATCATCACCGAAGATGGATGTGTCCCAGGTGCAGGTGATTTCCAGACTGGAACATTGGAGACATGGAAATATCCGATATGGCTGGTTACTCCATGTTGACTGGTGGCTGAGGAGTGTCCAGATAGCCTGACACTGAAAACTGAACTGCCCACACACCTGCGTTAACCTTTACCTTGAGTGGAAAACACAGCAAGCAGGGGCCTGTTGCACGAAAGTAGAGTAAAGATATCCAGGATAAGTAAAAAAGCGCAGGTTGACTTAGTGTGATCCGCTCATCGCGGCTTAATTGTTTCCCAAGCCAGGATAAACAGGTGAAGCTATGTCGAGCCAGGTGTAGATAGCTGGGATAAGTGCACGCTTTCTCAAATAGACCACGGTATCGATCACAGATTTACCGATGCAGAATTGTAAAAGACGCATGCGGCATATGTTTCACCCAATGAGCAGCAGCTTCCAATGGAAAGTAACGAGGAGGGGAAGAATATGCAAAAAGGGAAATACGGCTGTTATCAAACAGAGAAAAAAAAGCCCAACAGACTATAGCGGACCGACTCAATGTGTAAGGATGTAAAAATATCTACTT